>NC_052332.1:29028196-29330696 GCF_016432855.1 Salvelinus namaycush
GCACATTTCCTGTCAGGGAGTGAGATTTCAGAAATCGAGGTCCCTGTTCTGAGGTCAGTTTATAAGTCCCCATGTAAGCCATCGGGCTACATGCACTGCATACGCCTTCCTCTAGATGTCAGTAAGCGGGGAGAATTTGAATGGAGTGGATTGCGCAATCTGGGGCCCTATATAAGACCGTGGAACGGAAGTACCGTTCTTTTCAACGGGGCGCCTGGCGCAGCAGGGACATCACAGTGGCCTCCTGCAAAGCTTTCGTTTTAGCAGTTCTATATCTCCGGTCATGTTTTTATTCGTTATAGTTGTTAAAGACATCATAAGGTAGTTAATTTAAACCGACTTATAGCAGTTTATATCAGTTTATTGCGATTTTCCTGGATTTCTTTGTGATGCGCTTTCACGAGTTGGACACCTCTCCAGTGGGTGGCTATCGTTAGCTGCTATTTCCACATGAGAAGAGGACATCTTTCAACCAAAAGACGATTGTTCTGGAGAAAGGACACCTTGCCCAAGATTCTGATGGAAGCTCGGCAAATAGTAAGCAATCTTTATGTTGTTAATTCGTATTTATGTTGACAAATGTCAAATAATAATTCCGCCATGAATTTCGGTGCGGTCTCGCTTTAGCCCACGCTGTATGCTGAAGTAACGTTAATTTTAAAAATGTAACACAGCGATTGCATTAAGAACTAATTTGTCTTTCATTTGCTGTCCAACTTGTATTTTTTAGTCAAGTTTATAAATAGTTTTCGATTAGAATAGGTGCCTCTCCAAGATGGCGCCGGACAGATTGCTTGAAGTTTTGGCCACTAATCACATTGTATAACCACGATTTGTGCCGCTAAATATGCACATTTTCGAACAAACTCTATATGCATTGTGTAATATGATGTTATAGGACTGTCATCTGAAGAATTCTGAGAAGGTTAGTGAAAAAATTAATATATTTTGGTGGTTTATACGTTATCGCTATTTTTGGCTTGAATCAACGCTGTTGTGATGTTTGCTACTGTGGTAAGCTAATATAACGCTATATTGTGTTTTCGCTGTAAAACACTTAGAAAATCTGAAATATTGGCTGGATTCACAAGATCTGTGTCTTTCATTTGCTGTACGCTGTGTATTTTTAAGAAATGTTTTATGATGAGTAATTAGGTAATACACGATGGTCTCTGTAGTTATTCTAGTCGCTTTGGTGAGAGTTGTGATGGTGGCTGCAATGGTAAACTATGATTTATACCTGAAATATGCACATTTTTCTAACAAAACATATGCTATACAATAAATATGTTATCAGACTGTCATCTGATGAAGTTGTTTCTTGGTTAGTGGCTATTTATATCTTTATTTGGTCGAATTTGTGATAGCTACTGATGGAGTAAAAAAATGGTGGAGTAAAAAAGTGGTGTCTTTTGCTAACGTGGTTAGCTAATAGATTTACATATTGTGTCTTCCCTGTAAAACATTTTAAAAATCAGAAATGATGGCTGGATTCACAAGATGTGTATCTTTCATTTGGTGTCTTGGACTTGTGATTTCATGAACATTTTATTATATGATATCCCTGTGGCTTTAGGCTAGGCTATGCTAGTCAGCTTTTTTGATGGGGGGGATCCCGGATCCGGGTTTGTGAGGCGTTAGAGGTGTTAAGAAACTTTCAAAATACTTTACATTTTCCAGATTAACTGACCTTCATGTCTTAAAAGTAATGATGGACTGTCGTTTCTCTTTGCTTATTTGAGCTGTTCTTGACATAATATGGACTTGGTATTTTACCAAATAGGGCTATCTTCTGTATACCACCCCTACCTTGTCTGACACAACTGATTGGCTCAAACACATTAAGAAGGAAAGAAATTCCACAAATGTACTTTTAACAAGGCACACCTGTTAATTGAAATGCATTCCAGGTGACTACCTCATGAAGCTGGTTGAGAGAATGCCGAGAGTGTACAATGCTGTCATCAAGGCCAAGGCTGGCCACTTTGACAAATCTCAAATATAAAATATATTTTGATTTGTTTAACACTTTTTTGGTTACTACAAGATTCCATATGTGTTATTTCATAGTTTTGATGTCTTCACTATTATTCTACAATGTAGAAAATTGTAAAAATAAAGAAAAACCCTGGAATGAGTAGTTATGTCCAAACTTTGAGTGGTACTGTACATAACAATAATAAATAAACATCTCTCTATGGTGCTAATCTGTCACATCTATTTTGGTAAAGCTAGTTAATACTAATTCAGAACATACATACATATTATTATTAAAAGACATACAGTCTCTCCATGTTGCTCACCTGTCTCCCCTGTAGTGACCTGCAGACTGACTGGAACTCATTGGTGCGGTCCCTGCCCGACATGTTGCTTATGTCCACCAGTGGGGCAGGTGTCGGTGGACTGGGGGCTGTGAGTTGTGGGTCCTGCAACTGGATCAGCGGTGACTGGGTCTGGGCAGGCCCTAGGTACACCCCTTCCTGGCTGTTCCTAGGACCGTGGCGACGACGCGTGTTCATGGATGCTCAGGCACATCACCTGCTGGAGGAAAAACGGAGTCAGATTTCAGTACGAATAATGTTAAAGATCCATCAAAAACACTTGTGTACTCAACATGACAAGCTCCTCAAAAACTGTCCTGGAAAGCCCTGGGTCTAAAATGAGACAGTAGCTACTAGGCAGACAACAAGGAGATTGTTTCACTTGAGTTCTTGAGGATAGAATAAAGCCCACAGACCAACTGGTGTGAATGTATACAGACACTCTGCAAACAAAGCAAAAGAGACACATCCTCTTTAAGAATTTTCTGGGTTTGAGAGTAGCAATCAATACACTGATAGACTAGTCTACTAGACTTTTCTCAAAGAGTATTCGTGTTCTCTTGTTTACTAAAAGATAAAAGAACAGAGTAGTCAATGAAAAATGTGATAACCAATGTGTGAGGTAAATAACTTTTAGGTAAAACAGTTTTTTCTTAGCTACCACCAAATCCTGATTCCCAGAAAAAGCATCATGTAGTAATACATAATGTGCCCGATTGTAAACATGCTAATCGCTTGAATGACCCATAGCTAAATTCAATCAAGGGGTTTACTCACAACTCAACCAAGAATCTTCTGGTCAAAAAAAGTGTGCTTGCTTAAAAAATCTACAAAACCCAGGATTGCAAAATGAACAATCCAACAAATCCAGATTACAATGTATTCATCGACCTATATTGGTTGAGGTACTAGCTGTTTATCCACTGAATGCCTTGCACATGTTTGATTGTTAGTTCATTTAAAAAATATATATTTCACCTTTATTTAACCAGGTAGGCTAGTTGAGAACAAGTTCTCATTTACAACTGCAACCTGGCCAAGATAAAGCAAAGCAGTGCGACACAAATAACAACACAGTTACACATGGAATAAACAAACATACACAATAGAAAAAGTATATATACAGTGTGTGCAAATGAGGTAAAATAAGGGAGGTAAGGCAATAAATAGGCCATAGTGGCAAAATAATTACAATTTAGCAATTAAACACTGGAGTGATAGATGGGGGATAGATGTGCAGAAGAAGAAGAATGTGCAAGTAGAGATACTGGGGTGCAAAGGAGCTAAAAAAATAAAATAAAATAACAGTATGGGGATGAGGTAGTTGGATGGGCTATTTACAGATGGGCTATGCACAGGTGCAGTGACCTGTGAGCTGCTCTGACAGCTGGTGCTTAAAATTAGTGAGGGAGATATGAGTCTCCAGCTTCAGTGATTTTTGCAATTCGTTCCAGTCATTGGCAGCAGAGAACTGGAAGGAAAGGCCGGCCAAAGGAGGATTTGGCTTTGGGGGTGACCAGTGAGATATACCTGCTGGAGCGCGTGCTATGGGTGGGTGCTGCTATGGTGACCAGTGAGCTGAGAAAAGGCGGGGCTTTACCTAGCAAAGACTTATAGATGACCTGGAGCCAGTGGGTCTGGCGACGAATATGTAGCGAGGGCCAGCCGACTAGAGCATACAGGTCGCAGTGGTGGGTAGTATATGGGGCTTTGGTGACAAAACAGATGCACATCTTCTGCACATCTTCTTCTGCATCCAATTTGCTGAGTAGAGTGTTGGAGGCTATTTTGTAAATGACATCACCGAAGTCAATGATCAGTAGGATAGTCAGTTTTACGAGGGTATGTTTGGCTGCATGAGTGAAGTATGCTTTGTTGCGAAATAGGAAGCCGATTCTAGATTTAATTTTGGATTGGAGATGCTTCATGTGAGTCTGGAAGCAGAGTTTACAGTCTAACCAGACACCTAGGTAGAGGTGGATCAGAGAATCACCAGCAGCATGAGCGACATCATTGATGTATACAGAGAAAAGAGTTGCCCGAGAATTGAACCCTGAGGCACCCCCATAGAGACTGCCAGAGGTCCGGACAACAGGCCCTCCGATTTGACACACTGAACTGATCTTTTTTTATTTTTATTTCACCTTTATTTAACCAGGTAGGCTAGTTGAAAACAAGTTCTCATTTACAACTGCGACCTGGCCAAGATAAAGCAAAGCAGTGCGACACAAACAACAACACAGAGTTACACATGGAATAAACAAACATACAGTCAATAATACAATAGAGAAAGTCTACATACAGTGTGTGCAAATAAGGTAGGATAAGTGGGGTGCGGCAATAAATAGGCCATAGTGGCAAAATTATTACAGTATGGCAAATTAAACACTGGGGTGATAGCTGTGCAGAAGATGAGTGTGCAAGTACCGGTACTGGGGTGCAAAGGAGCAAAATAAATAAAATAAATAACAATATGGTGATGAGGTAGTTGGATGGGCTATGTACAGATTGGCTATGTACAGGTGCAGTGATCTGTGACAGATGGTCACCATCTGACAGATGGTGCTTAAATCTAGTGAGGGAGATATGAGTCTCCAGCTTCAGTGATTGGCCAAACAGTCCAAAATAGCTCAGGCTACTCTCAGAATCCAGTAAAGTATTGTAATGAAACAAGCAGGGAGCGCGAACCCTCGACCTTCAAGCCCGAAGTCCAGCGCGCTATCGAATGTGCCCCAAAAGCACGCTCAACTGGTAGAGTCGATATCCGCGCGTATAAACCCAGGGTCGTTACAGTATATTATATAGGACAAGCGGCATCAATATTGCTAAATAATGTTATACATATGTAGGAGAATATAGGTAACACGCTAGCACTAACAGAAAATGGAAAGGTTGTGTGGATGGTGAGTGAACGGCAAATGGGCTAGTTCATTTCACATGACCCGGTGCCCAGGGTGGGTGGAGATTTCACTTAAGGACCAATGGAATGGTTTAAAGTGTTCCAACCCGCACACCCGAGGCAATCGGGCCATGCAAAACTAATACGCCCAATAGTCATAACAAGCCTTAGTAGCTAGCGTTCTGGCTTCCAAAGCTGAATAAGCCTAACGTTAGCTATAAAATATTGGCACGACAAAAACAGAGTAGATACATGACTAAACAAGTGTTATCAGAATATCTTTTCGAGCCATAATCAAGTTTCAAATACCAACAATCTCTTACCGGTAAATAAATAATCTTTATTTGATCACTCCACTGCCTACGAAGGAACTGGTCCTTCCGCTAAACGCTGACGTCAGCGCCACGTATACGTCTTGTTTAGCACATTACGTTGTAAGGGTGCCCAGTTGGACAAATTCCCGACCAGTCCATTCATCATGCATGTCTTTGCTGTAGATCCCAAATAGAGAACAGAGAATGGCCCTTCTGAGAATTCAACCTAAAATCATACATGTGATCAAATAATTCTGTACTAGTTTAGATATTTTTTCACATTATCAAATGGATGTAACCAGGACCTTTGCAGCTTGAATGGCTCGGCTCATTTGTGTGAAATGTCAGTGTGATGTTGTCTGTGTATAGACATTGCATCATAAATAACAACTTATTGTAATCGCATTTTATTGATCATACACATTTAGCAGATGTTATTGCGGGTGTAGCGAAAAGCTTGTGTTTCTAGCTCCAACAGATTTGTCGCTCAGTCAGTCACCATTTACCCACAATGCATCATGGATTTGATGGTCTCGAACACGGCTAGTCTTGAAAATGGCCTTGTTCCACATTGCAGACAACTGCTGACTGACCTACAAAGAACCTTGAATCATAAATAACTGCTCATAATTTGATCAATAAGTCAGTCAATTTATGAACAACTATACATTACGGTTATGATCCTCTTGAACAGGGCCATTGACAAAGAGGGAAGGGAAATTACCGCTTTTATTGGACAGCAGACCAAATAGTCCACAGAGAAGAACATACACATGATACTATCAACAAAACAGAACAGCAGTGACACTTAGTATTTTATTGATAATTGTAGGTGAGTAGAAGCATTTTGTTAACTTCATTACACCGAAAGAAATTGGAAAACATTTGTAGTTTGTATATACATACAAAATGGAGTTCACCCAGGTTCTAAACATCAGCCAGTCTGTTCGTGTGCAATCACAAGTTCTTGATCTTAAAAGAGGTTAAGGATCAGACCCTTTTTTTCTATTTTCGCCTAAAATGACATACCCAAATCTAACTGCCTGTAGCAGGGATATGCATTTTCTTGGTACCATTTGAAAGGAAACACTTAAGTTTGTGGGAATGTGAAAGGAATGTAGGAGAAAAACACATTAGATCTGGTAAAATACCCCCCCAAAAGTTATTTTGTATTTTTTTGTACGATCATCTTTGAAAATGCAAGAGAAAGGCCATTTAGCCAGGCCAGGTGTAATTTAGACATTGGCCACTAGATGGCAGCAGTGTATGCGCAAAGTTTTAGTCTGATCCAATGAACCATTGCATTTCTGTTCAAAATTTTGTATCAAGACTGCCCAAATGTGCCTAATATGTTTATTCAAAACTGTGCACTCGCCTCAGACAATAGCATGGTATTCTTTCACTGTAATAGCTACTGTAAATTGGACAGTGCAGTTAGATTAACAAGAATTTAAGCTTTCTGCCAATATCAGATATGTCTATGTCCTGGGAAATGTTCGTTACTTACAACCGCATGCTAATAGCATTAGCCTACGTTAGCTCAACCGTCCCGCAGGGGACCCACCAATCCTGAAGAAGTTTTAATGATCAATAGGAAATCAAGGCATTCAGACAGCATCCCTTTAGAATCTAAAATCCTGCCAATAATTCCTTCGTACAACAGGCCAGCACATCCAAAGACCTAATTATGAGGCCTCCTTAAAAACATTAGCCTAGTATCGCAACCCTTAAGCAAAGATTGTGTAAAAAATAACTGCAAGGTGAAGTCATTTTAAAATCTCGTAAAAAAATAAAAATAAAAAAAAACAGTTGTAAAAACATTACTAGTAAAAATATATTACTAGTTGTAATGCCCAATTTGTAAGTCGCTCTGGATAAGAGCGTCTGCTAAATGACTTAAATGTAAATGTAGTTCAATGAAATGGTTGATGAAAGCCTGGTATGGTTACCACAGTTGTTTAAGATTTAATACCTGTCTGTCCATTACATATGGAGGATGAACATAATGGTCAATATATTGTGTTGTCATATCAGAAGAAAAGAAAGCTATAAAATGCAGGTTATACATTTCACTAATAACATTGCTGGTGAAGTTTTTTCTTTTCAGACTTTGGGACTTTAACCCAAGGTTTATAGTCATCTAAGTATTCATCATCATTCTTCTCCCAAGCAGCTGTTGTAATGGCAAGAAACCCAAAAGATATCAGTTCCCCAACTGATCAGAACAGCTTGATCATGCTTTCTCTGGATTTCCCAACTCCAACCCATTTCACTGCAAATAAAATCAAATTCACAGTGAATATATCATCAATTATCAAAACAAGGTTGGTTTTCAGTAAGGCTGCTTAATCACCATAAATACTTGTTTCTTGACTAACCTGGCACTTGCAAGAAGTCCTCGATGAAGCGGATGTAGCTCTGTGCCTGAGGGGGCAGCTCCTCAAAGCACCGCACATCCTCAGTGCTGCAGCACCATCCAGGTAGCGTCTCATACTTCACTGACACCCGCATCAGCACGTCCATATTGGCTACAGAGGGAAAGACAGGTAATAAGATGGGAGTCAGCATGCAGGGCAAGCCAAATCAAATGTGTAAGGGTAAAGTGAACGGATCAACTGTATAAAATAAGTCCCCCTAGACAGGGAGAAACTTACCAGGAAAACTGGGAAGGGGCTCGTCATCAACAGTGTAGGACACACCCACTTTGATCTCTGGCAGCGTGTCGAGGACGTCAAGCTTGGTCAGAGCGATCCTGTCGGAGAGAAACAGTGGTGTCAAACACGGTTATGCAATAGATAGACAGCAACTGAACATAGTGGAGGCATACACAAGTACAACAGACTGAACACGGTGATCCAATAATTACAATGCATACAGTATGGAACACATCCAGCAAGAAGGACAAGCAGGAGGAGAGACCGAGCCTTACGCAGTGAAGCCGTTGACCATGTGGGCGTATCTGACAAGGATCAAGTCCAGCCAGCCACAGCGGCGCCGCCGGCCCGTCGTCACACCAAACTCCCTCCCTCTGGACTGCAACAAGTTGCCAACCTCCTGGACCACAATCAACACAGCAGTCAGATCTGGGATTCACTATAAACTGAATGTAAATATGAAGTACTAGAAGAGACGGTTCCTAGACAGTAAGTTTACACCCCTACAAATTCATACTGTATGACTTAAGACAATTCTGCAAAACACAAACACTATCCACTCACATTGTCCTGCTCAGTGGGGAAAGCTCCAACACCCACACGGGTGGTGTAGGCCTTAACCACACCATACACTCTCCCCACATAGGACGGGGGCACACCCAGGCCAGTGCACACCCCCCCAGCAGTGCAGTTAGAGGATGTCACAAACGGGTAGGTGCCTGAAAAAGACAAATTATTTGATTTCCTTCAAATTATATTCCAATGGCCATCACTAAATAGCAGAGTAGTAATTTACTCCCCTCAAACCCTTCTGTTCTCACCAAAGTCAATATCCAAGAGGGCTGCATTGGCTCCCTCCACCAGAATCTTCTTACTGGGACCAGTGAGGGCCTTGTGCATGAAGTACACCCCATCGGTGACAAGGGGCCGCAACTTCTCAGCATACACCTGGAAAAGAGGGAAAATCAGTGACCACCTACATAGAGAAACATCTCAGTATCTTAGGTTTTCTAGCTCCCCCTGAAAGACTATCAAGGGCTGTTCTGCATGGAATCAGCTCAATTGAGACAGTAATTGCCTGTAGAGAGAACAGGATCACATTCATTGGGCACAAACGAGAGATAAGTGGACTAGCATCCCTAACCAGACAAGAAAATACTAATCCAGAAGCGGCGCTCCAAATGGCCAGGGACATTATCCGCAGGCAAACTTAAATCCGTTTACCTCATTTCTACCAGCATGTCACGTGTCACGAAATGTTGTTTTTTTTACTTAAAAAAAACTTTAGACCACCTTTACTCCACACACAGATGCATACAAAGCTCTCCCTCAATTTGGCAAATCTGACCATAATTATATCCTCTTGATTCCTGCTAACAAGCAAAGCTAGGAAGTACCAGCGACTCACTCAATACAAAAGTGGTCAGATGGCACGGACGTTACAGGACTGTTTTGCTAGCAGACTGGAATATGTTCCGGGATTCATCCAATGGCATTGAGGAGTATACCACAGTCACTGGCTTCATTAATAAGTGCATCGATGACGTCGTCCCCACAGTGACAGTAAGTACACATCCCAACCAGAAGCCATGGATTACAGGCAACATCCGTACCGAGCTAAAGGCTAGAGTTGCCACTTTCAAGGAGCGGGACACTAATGCGGACGCTTAAAAGAAATCCTGCTATGCCCTCATACAAACCATCAAACAGGCAAACCATCAATAGAGGACTAAGATTGAATCCTACTACACCGGCTCTGACACTCGCCAGATGTGGCAGGGCTTGCAAACTATTGTGGACTACAAAGGGAAACCCAGCCGCAAGCTTCCCAGTGACGCGAGCCTACCACACGAGCTAAATTCCTTTTATGCATTACCAGGGTGTGTACTCACAGCAACTATCTCCCTGACCAAAGCTAATACCTACATGTTTCAAGCAGACCACCATAGTCCATGTCACCAAGAATGCAAAGGTAACCTTCCGAAATGACTACTGCCCCATAGAACTCACGTTGGTCGCCATGAAGTGCTCTGAAAGGCTGGTCATGGCTCACATCAACACCATCATCCCAGAAACCCTAGACCCACTCCAATTTGCATACCACCTAAACCGATCCACAGACGCAATCTCAATCGCACTCCACACTGCCCTTTCCCACCTGGATAAAAGGAACACCTGTGTGAGAATGCTGTTCATTGACTACAGCTCAGCATTCAACACCATAGTGCCCACAAAGCCATCACTAAGCTAAGGGCCCTGGGACTAAACAGGAGGTCAGAGAGCTGGCAGTGTGGTGCCCGGACAACAACCTCTCCCTCAATGTGATCAAGACAAAGGAGATGATTGTGGACTACAGGAAAAGGAGGGGTCATGTCCACATCACCAACAAACTACCATAGTCCAAACACACCACGACAGTCGTGAAGATGGCACAACAACACCTTCTCCCCCCTCAGGAGACTGAAAATATTTGGCATGGATCCTCAGATCGTCAAAAAGTTCTACAGCTGCACCATCGAGAGCATCCTGCCAGTTGCATCATCCCCTCGTATGGCAACTGCTCGGCATCCGATGGTAAGGCGCTACAGAGGGTAGTGCATACAGACCAATACATCACTGGGGCCAAGCTTCCTGCCATCCAGGACCTATACACTAGGCGGTGTCAGAGGAAGGCACACATTTTTGTCAAAGACTCCAGCCACCGTAGTCATAGACTGTTCTCTTTGCTACCACACAGCAAGCGGTACCGGACTATTTACATTGACACCCCCCACCCCTCCTTTGTTTTTACACTGCTGCTTCTCGCTGTTAATCTATGCATAGTCACTTTACCCCTACCTACATATTACCTTGACTAACCCGCACATTGACTCGGTACCCCCTGTATATGCCTCGTTATTGTTATGTAATCTTAATGTTACTTTTTACTCTGGTTTATTTAGCAATATTTTCTGAACTGCATTGTTGGTTAAGGGCTTGTAAGTAAGCATTTCACATTAACATTTGATTTGACTGCAACCTGGGCAGGTGATTATGGCTCAGAACAAAGATGTTTTTAAATGAAGCTAGCTATAATACACACACACTACCTTTCAAAAGTTTGGGGTCACTTAGAAATGTCCTTGTTTTTGAAAGAAAAGCATTTTTTTGTCCATTAAAATAACATCAAATTGATCAGAAATACAGTGTAGACATTGTTAATGTATAAGTGACTATTGTATCTGGAAACAGCCAATATTTTTTTAACGGAATATCTACATAGGCCCATTATCAGCAACCATCACTCCTGTGTTGCAATGGCACGTTGTGCTAGCTAATCCAAGTTTATCATTTTAAAAGGCTAATTGATCATTAGAAAACCCTTTTGCAATTATGTTAGCACAGCTGAAAGGCCAGCATCCCGGAGTCGCATCTTCACTGTTGACGTTGAGACTGGTACTATTTAATGAAGCTGCCAGTTGAGGACTTGTGAGGCGTCCGTTTCTCAAACTAGACACTCTAGTGTACCTGTCCTCTTGCTCAGTTGTGCACCAGGGCCTCCCACTCCTCTTTCTATTCTGGTTAGAGCCAGTTTGCGCTCTTCTGTGAAGGGAGTAGTACGAGATCTTCAGTTTCTTGGCAATTTCTCACATGGAAGTCTTCATTTCTCAGAACAAGAATAAATAGACTGACGATTTTCAGAAGAAAGGTCTTTGTTTATGGCTATTTTGCGCCTGTAATCGAACACACAAATGCTGATGATCCAGATACTCAACTAGTGTAAAGGCCAGTTTTATTGCTTCTTTAAATCAGAACAACAGTTTTCAGCTGTGCTAACATAATTGCAAAAGGGTTTTCTAATGATCAAATAGCCTTTGATAAACTTGGATTAGCTAACAACGTGCCATTGGAACACAGGAGTGATGGTTGCTGATAAGGGGCCTCTGCATGCCTACGTAGATATTCCATAAAAATCAGACATTTCCAGTTACAATAGTCATTTACAACATTAACCTGTTTGGGATAGGGGGCAGCATTTTCACTTTGGCATGAAATGCGTGCCTAGAGTCAACTGCCTGCTACTCTGTCCCAGATGCTAATATATGCATATTATTAGTAGTATTGGATAAAAAAAAAACTCTGAAGTTTCTAAAACTGTTTGAATGATGTCTGTGAGTATAACAGAACTCATATGGCAGGCGAAAACCTGAGAAAAATCCAACCAGGAAGTGGGAAATCTGAGGTTTGTAGTTTTTCAAAGCTTGGCCTACCGAATACACAGTGTCTATGGGGTTAATTTGCACTTCCTAAGGCTTCCACTAGATGTCAACCGTCTTTCAAAACTTGTTTCAGGCTTCTGCTATAAAGGAGGGGGGAATGGGAGCTGAATGAGTCATGGGTCTGGCAGAGTGTCTCAGGCTCGTGACGCGCGCTACCGACAGAGTTAGCTCTCGTTCCAGTGCTTTGCTACAGACAATGGAATTCCCGGTTGGAACATTATTGATGATTTATGTTAAAAACATCCTAAAGATTGATTCCATACATCTTTTGATATGTTTCTACGACCTGTAACGGAACTTTTGAAGTTTTTGTCTGGAGGTAGTGCTCATGAAGATGGATTACTGGGCTGAACACGCTAACAACTAGTGGCTATTTGGACATAAATTATGGACTTTATGGAACAAATCAGTCATTTATTGTCTTACTTGGATTCCTGGGAGTGCATTCTGATAAAGATCAAAGGTATGTGAATATTTATCACGTTATTTCTAACTTCTGTTGACTCCAACATGGCGGATATTTCTTTGGCTGGATTGGGCTCTGAGCGCCGTACTCAGATTATGCTTTTTCCGTAAAGTTTTTTTGAAATCTGACACAGCGGTTGCATTAAGGAGAAGTCTCTTTAATTCTGTGAATAACACCTGTATATTTTATCAATGTTTTATGAGTATTTCTGGGATTTCTGTGGCTATCTGCAAAAACACCAGATGTTTCAGAATCAAAACATTACTGCAAGTAACACGCCAATGTAAACTGAGATTTTTGGATATAAATATGCACATTATCGAACAAAACATACATGTATTGTGTAACATGATGTCCTATGAATGTCATCTGATGAAGATCAAAGGTTAGTGATTAATTTGATCTATATTTCTGCTTTTTGTGACTTTGGCTGGAAAAATTGCTGTTTTTTTTTTTTTTTTACTTGGCTCTAAACTAACATAATCATATGTTGTGTGTTCGCTGTAAAGCCTTTTTGAAATCGGACACGATGGGTAGATTAACAAGATGTTTATCTTTCATTTGCTGTATTGGACTTGTTAATGTGTGAAAGTTACATATCAAAAAAATATGTTCGAATTTCCCACGCTGCCTTTTCAGCGGAATGTTGTCGAGGGGTTCCGCTAGCAGAACGCCTGCGCTAGACAGGTTAACAATGTCTACCCTGTATTTCTGATCAATTTGATGTTATTTAAAAAATTGACAACTTTTTTTGCTTTTCTTTAAAAAACATGGGCATTTCTAAGTGACCCCAAACTTTTGAATGGTAGTGTATATTAGGACATTAAAGCACTGTTCTTTTCACCTTCAGTTGTTGCAGCTCATTGTCAATGTCAACATTTAGGTCAGGGTACATAGTCAGGAATTGCCCTGCTAACACACGGAACCTGTGGACAAAGAAAAGGCCATCAGCTATATCAATCAACATCAACTTTTTTTATTGATCATTAAAATCATTAAGGTTCAAAAGTGTATTTCAGGTAACTTACATGCATTCTTACAAACAATAATTTTGGTACTAACTTCTCCGCAAAGACAGTGAAATCAGACACAAGGTCACAGACTCGCAGTCCATTGCGAGCAGCTTTGGAAGAATAGGCAGGTCCAATGCCCTTTTTGGTGGTTCCCAAACTGGAAAACAATCAAAAACAGAAGAATGGACATTCAGGAATGCCACAGCAATAATGAACACTGCCTTTGCAGTAGCCCTAAAAGGCTACCATGACTTCCATTTTTTGTTGTTGTTGCTACAACCACTTTCACCACACAGTAAAATGAGGAACAGGGCGTCGTCTTCAAAGAGTCTCAGATAAGCACTCCTAATCGGAGACGCTTTATGAACACAGAGTCACCATCACTTCTTCATACAATAAAACCCACGCACTTCTTTCCTGCCTGTAGCTGTCTCTGTTGTTCCTGGATCCCATCAACAGCTTGGTGGAAGTTGAACACTAAGAGCAGATAACGCAAAAAAATATATATCATAAATTCATAGAATTGCAAGACACTAAACCAAAGATTTGTAAAACAAACAGCCATGTCTTACCAATGTGTGCACGGTCAGATATCTTTAACCGCTTCTCCCATCCTTGCAGTCCTGGACAATGACAAAAACAAATAGCTGTTATCAAAAACAAAGTGTTATCAGTGGAATCCACTTCCTTCACCTTTTTATCTCCATCATCTTTCCTGTAGGCCTCTTCAATTGCCAATACTCACCGTTGCCTTTCTGCAGGTTCTTTTCAGCCTCCTCGAAGAGGCCAGGCAGGTGTATCACAACCCCGTTCCCTGTGGATGAGCAGTTCAGTTATGGATGGTTTGAATAGGAAACCAAACCAATGAAAACATTGTCGAGGCTGAAATGTAAGAGAGGGTCAACCCACCAATAAATGAGACAGCCTTCTTGTTGAGCACTCCACTGGGCAGCAAGTGGAAGTCATACTCCACAGAGTCCACCACCACTGTGTGGCCTGCGTTGTTGCCTCCCTGAAAGAGACAACATTTACATGAACAACAAGAGAAGGAACAGAAAGTGAGTACAGCCCGCAGTGAACGAACACAGTGAACTAACACAGTGAACGAACGTGTAAGTACCAGTTAACTGGCAACATTTGATAAGTTTTCACTTTCCCCCCCCCCCTTTTTTTTTTACAACTACATCACTGAGCACAGCCAAATGTGAATAAGTAACTACCCGTTAACTGGTAAAGCTTTGTTTCAACAGCTATAAAACTTCAGTTTAGTACAAAATACGGACACGTGTTTGTGTAGTTAACAGGAGATAACGGTTTATTACTCACCAGTCAAAACTAGTCGAATGAGGGTGGGTATAATTTTTGGAACTTTCCAACAGGAATCTGTCCAAAACTTAAATAACAAGGATGCCAACAAACAGCACATACAAAGTAAGATGATAAATTCACCTAGTTAAATAGCTGCCGAATAGGCATCAACTCACCACGTAACTTACACTTAAAGTTTGTCCATAGGCTACCAGAGTGAGGAGTCATTTTTCGGAATAAAACGTGGTGAGTGAAAAACGTAACAAAATTGGCCACTCCCTACCCGGTATCTTATTCTGCCCGCTATACAACTTTATATGCGTTGTTTGTTGGCAACCTTATTATTTACGAAGTGTTTGGAACAGATTCCGATTGGAACGTTCCACAAACTATACCCACCCGTTACTGTAGCTAGATAACCCATTTGTTGTCGTGGGTTGTTACCCACTACCACCAGATAACATGCTTAACTAGCTAGCAATGCTAACGTTCGCATGATAAGTTGCTAAATAGCTAAAGTTATCTAGTAAGCACATTTCCTAAATATTATATACACTAACTACTATTGGTTTTGCCTAGCCAACGCAGCAGAATGAATGGCGTACTTTTGTCAAGTTCAAAATGCCTTGTTTGCTAGCTAGTTTGAGTAGCTACGTACCTGACACCTGCATACTAAATCCGCGTCCAGCGCTAGCAGGTCAACCACTTTCCCCTTTCCCTCGTCTCCCCATTGCGCACCGAGAACCACGGTTACTTTATTCCGAGGTTCCTTCGGAATCCGCAGGGACTCGACCTGTCCACTCTCCCGATGTCGCTTGAAAGCTGGCTCTCCGTTCATGGAGGCCGTTTCTTGGCCATTACACAATGTGCTATCTGCTGCCATGCTGCTGTGCTTTGCTTAAATCCGGAAGATAAAATTAGCGGGAAACGAGGTTGCCAGGTCTGGTAAAAAAATGGTGTATTGTCCATACAAAACCCACCAACAAGCCCTGAAAACTAGCCCTTTTCTCACAGTAATAGAGGAGTTTGACACATTAAACCTAATTAACCCCCTTTCCATATCATAATACAGCGAATTAAGAATTAATATCTACTTAACTTGTAACGACGAAATGATCAAAATTCAGTTTTCCATCAAAATAATATTATTGCGAGCTAGCGTGACATAATACATTCATTTGAATATGTTGCAAGACAAAATATAACTCGCCTTTATTAAACTCGCCAGATAAATCGACATGCATTGATGGAAAATGAACTCGTTTGAATGATGTTATTATAAATAAATCCCTTTTGGCATGTACATAACTACATCAATTTTACAGGTAACATTGCTTTTGTTGCTGGAATTTCAATCACTGAACAAATATTAATAATATGGATATGAACTGAATATTCTTGAACATTTTTGTTTTGTTTTACCGTCAATCTAATGCATTCTAATAACAAGCTGGCAATTGCGATAGAGCTGTGACCATGATCACAAGTGAAAACTTACAATTGTATTAACTAAACAAACATAGCCATTAATAATTGGCACAAATTGATTTGCATAGACATCATGTCAACATATGTATTGTGACAAATGGTAGGATAAGGCTACATTAGCATATAAATTAATAGGCTAGGCTACTTGTAGGCCAACATATCAAAATCAAATCAAATTGTATTTGTCACATGCGCAGAACACAACAGGTGTAGACCTTACCGTGAAATGCTTACTTACAAGCCCTTAACCCTTAACCAACAATGCAATAAATAAAAAATACCTACAAAAAGTAAGAATAAGAAATAAAAGAAACAAATGACTAAAGAGTGGCAGTAAAATAACAATAGAGAGGCTATGTACAGGGGGTACAGGTACAGAGTTAATGTGCAGGGGCACCGGTTATTCGAGGTATCGAGGTAATATGTACATGTAGGTAGAGTTATTAAAGTGACAGCGTAAAAGAGGTGGGGTGGGGAAATGCAAATAGTCTGGGTAGCCATTTGATTAGATGTTCAGGAGTCCTATGGCTTGGGGGTAGAAGCTGTTTAGAAGCCTCTTGGACCTAGACTTGGCTCTCCGGTACCGCTTGTCATGCGGTAGCAGAGAGAACAGTCTATGACTAGGGTGGCTGGAGTCTTTGACAATTTTTAGGGCCTTCTTCTGACACGCCTAGTATAGAGGTCCTGGATGGCAGGAAGCTTGGCCCCAGTGATGTACTGGGCCGTACGCACTACCCTCTGTAGTGCCTTGCGGTCGGAGGCCGAGCAATTACCATATCAGGCACTGATACAACCAGTCAGGATGCTCTCGATGGTGCAGCTGTAGAACCTTTTGAGGATCTGAAGACCCCTGCCAAATCTTTTCAGTCTCCTGAGGGGGAATAGGTTTTGTCGTGCCCTCTTCACGACTGTCTTGGTGTGCTTGGACCATGTTAGTTTGTTGGTGATCTAGGCACCAAGGAACTTGAAGCACTCAACCTGCTCCACTACAGCCCTGTTGATGAGAATGGGGGGGGGGGGGGGGGTGCTCGGTCCTCCTTTTCCTGTAGTCCACAATCATCTCCATTGTCTTGATCACATCGAGGGAGACCTCCCTCCCTGTAGGCTGTCTCATCGTGATCGGTGATCAGCCTGATCACCGATCACGATGAGACAGCTGTGTCATCAGCAAATTTAATGGTGTTGGAGTCGTGCCTGGCCGTGCAGTCATGTGTGAACAGGGAGTACAGGCAGGGACTGAGCATGCACCCCTGAGGGGGTTGAGGATCAGCGTTGTGGATGTGTTGTTACTGACCCTTACCATCTGGGGGCGGCCTGTCAGGAAGTCCAGGATCCTGTTGCAGAGGGATGTGTTTAGTCCCAGGGTCCTTAGCTTAGTGATGAGCTTTGAGGGCACTATGGTGTTGAACGCTGAGCTGTAGTCAATGAATAGCATTCTCACATAGGTGTTCCTTTTGTCCAGGTGGGAAAGGGCAGTGTGAAGTGCAATAGAGGTTGTATCATATGTGGATCTGTTAGGGCAGTATGCAAATTGGAGTGGGTCTAGGGTTTCTTGGATAATGGTGTTGATGTGAGCCATGACCAGCCTTTCAAAGCACTTCAAGATGACAGACGTGAGTGCTCTAACGCACATGTATCATACTCCACATTTAATGTCAGTTTCATTGTGGACTTTTCTCCACAACAGAAGCATGCGAGGGAGTTCCATAACTTCCATTTCAAATGTCCACTTGCGCAACTCTAGAACAGAGCATGCGTAAAACCCATCGCTTGATACGATTTTCCATAAGTAAATTCGACATTAGAATGCAAATCACCTCCGACCGAATTCATCTAATGCGCTTACATTTGTATTCCAGTATTGTCAGCATTATTTCTTGATTATGTTTATGGAAATAGGTGTCTCCATAATGTCAATCTAAATAACTTACCTTCGCGTGATGTATTGTTGTCTCAACCTTGTTGCCCTTTGTGCTGTTGTCTGCGCCCAATAATGTTTGTGCTGCTGTCATGTTGTGTTGCTACCATGTTATGTTGTTGTCTTAGGTCTCTTTTTATGTAGTGTTGTGGTGTCTCTCTTGTCGTAATGTGTGTTTTGTCCAATATTTTTTTTATTTTGAATCCCAGCCCCCATCCCCGCAGGAGGCCTTTTGGTAGGCCGCCATTGTAAATAAGAAATAGTTCTTAACTGACTTGCATAGATAAATACATCAAATAAAACCTACAACTGGTCAAACGTTTTCACGACGTGCAAGCGTGCTTCTGTCTTCAGCTGCCTGCTGTAGCGCTCTCTTAACACCACACCCCTCCGGACCTCTGCGGCCATGGCTTATTAAAGGCTTCAAGGCTTCGGCCCTCCTCACTCACTCAATAAGAAACTGCCGGACAGTCAGCAGCAGCAGATCAAATTGAAATACATTTTTTGAAATGCCATGGCGGCCGCGGTGTAACCTAGAAGGGGTCCAAAAACCCGCGACCAATTTTATGGAACCCGCCTATATGGCAACTCTGGCGGGAAAGGAAGTGATCAGTTGAAACAGGCAATTGTCTAGTGGTGCACGGGTCAGCTGTTTGTTCATACGCACCCACCTGCAATTGCTTATAATAACCCAGCCCCAACCGCTTTATTCCAAAATGATATTTTTTTTTTAAATTCCTCAGCAATGTATACACAATACCTCACAATGACAAAGCGAATAAAGAGTTTTTAGAAATATTTACAAACAGTTTTTTTTTTAATGTTTGCAAAAAAACACCTTATTTACATAAGTATTCAGACCATTTGCCATAAGATTCAGGTGCATCCTGTTTCTATTGATCATCTTTGAGATGTTTCTACAACTTGATTGGAGTCAACCTGTGAAAATTTCAATTGATTGGACATGATTTGGAAAGGTACAAACCTGTCTATATAAGGTCGATGAGGTTTAAGGAATTGTCCGTAGAGCTCCGAGACAGGATTTTGTCGATGCACAGATCAGGGGAAGTGTACCAAAAAAAATCTGAAGCATTGAAGGTCCCCAAGAACACAGTGGCCTCCAGCATTCCTAAATGTAAGTTTGGAACCACCAAGACTCTTCCTAGAGCTGATAACCCGGCCAAACTGATCAATCAGGGGAAAGGGCTTTGGTCAGGGAGGTGACCAGGAACCTGATGGTCACTCTGACAGAGCTCTAGAGTTCCTCTGTGGAGATGGGATAACCTTCCAGAACAACAACCATCTCTGTAGCCCTACACCAATCAGGCTTTATGGTAGAGTGGCCAGATGGAAGGCACTCCTCAGTAAAATGCACATTAGAGTTTGTCAAAAGGCATCTAAAGACTCTCAGACCATGAGAAACAAGATTTTCTGGTCTGATGAAACCAAGATTCTACTCTTTGGCCTGAATGCCAAGCGTCACGTCTGGAAGAAACCTGGCACCATTCCTATGGTGAAGCATGGTGGTGGCAGCATCATGCTGAGGGGGTGTTTTTCAGTGGCAGGGACTAGAAGACTGGATCGACGCAAAGATGAACGTCCTTGATGAAAACCTGCTCCAGAGCACGCTGGACCTCGACCCTAAGCACACAGCCAAGACAACACAGGAGTGGCTTCGGGACAAGTCTCTGAATGTCCTTGAGTGGCCCAGACAGAGCCTGGACTTGAACCTGATCAAACATCTCTGGAGAGATGAAAATAGCAGTGCAGCGACGCTCCCCACCCAACCTGACAGAGCTTGAGAGGATCTGCAGAGAAGAATGGGAGAAACTCAAACCCAAATACAGGTGTGCCAAGCTTGTAGCGTCATACCCAAGAAGACACAAGGCTGTAATCCCTGCTAAACGCAGTGTCTCCGCGTGGTAGCATAGTAACGACTACCCCGCGGCTTCCCTGTTCCATCTATTGCTGTTCACTGGACCCTATGATCACTTGGCTACATAGCTGATGCCTGCCGGACTGTTCATAAATAACGGTACTCCATTTTGTTTATTTTTTGTATATCTGTCGGCCCCAGCCTCGAACTCAGGCCCTGTGTGTAGTTAATCGACCCTCTCTGCCCATTCATCGCCATTTTACCTGTTGTTGTTGTCTTAGCTGATTAGCTGTTGTTGTCTTACCCGTTATTGCCTTAGCTAGCTCTCCCAATCAACACCTGTGATTGCTTTATGTCTCTCTCAAATGTCAATATGCCTTGTACACTGTTGTGTAGGATAGTTATCATTGTTTTAGTTTACTGCGGAGCCCCTAGTCCCACTCAACATGCCTCAGACACCTCCTTTTTCCCACCTCCCACACATGCGGTGACCTCACCCAGCATAACTAGCCCGTCCAGAGATGCAACCTCTCTTATAACTCGGTGCCTGGGTTTACCTCCACTGTACCCGCACCCCACCATACCCGTTTGTACATTATTCCCTGAATCTATTCTACCACGGCCAGAAATCTGCTCCTTTTATTATCTGTCCCCAACGCACTGGATGACCAGTTTTGATAGCCTTAGCTGTACCCTCATCCTACTCCTCCTCTGTTCCTGGGTGATGTGGAGGCTAACCCAGGCCCTGCGTGTCCCCAGGCACTCTCATTTGTTGACTTCTGTAACCGAAAAAGCCTTGGTTTCATGCATGTTAACATCAGAAGCCTCCTCCCAAAGTTTGTTTTACTCACTGCTTTAGCACACTCCGCCAACCCTGATGTCCTTGCCGTGTCTGAATCCTGGCTTAGGAAGGCCACCAAAAATTCTGAGATTTCCATACCCAACTACGACATTTTCCATCAAGATAGAACTGCCAAATGGGGAGGAGTTACCATCTACTCCAGAGATAGCTTGCAAAGTTCTGTCATACTTTCCAGGTCTATGCCCAAACAGTTTGAGCTTTAAATTTTAAAAATTAATCTCTCCAGAAATAAGTCTCTCGCTGTTGCCGCCTGTTATAGACCCCCTCAGCTCCCAGCTGTGCCCTGGACACCATATGTGAATTGATTGCCCCCCATCTATCTTCAGAGTTTGTTCTGTTAGGTGACCTAAACTGGGATATGCTTAACACCCTGGCAGTCCTACAATCTAAGCTAAATGCCCTCAATCTCACACAAATTATCAAGGAACCCACCAGGTACAACCCTAAATCCATAAACATGGGCACCCTCATAGATATTATCCTGACCAACTTGCCCTCCAAATACACCTCTGCTGTTTTCAATCAGGATCTCAGCGATCACTGCCTCATTGCCTGCATCCGCTATGGGTCCGCGGTCAAACGACCATCCCTCATCACTGTCAAACGCTCCCTAAAACACTTCTGCGAGCAGGCCTTTCTAATCGACCTGGCCCGGGTATCCTGGAAGGATATTGACCTCATCCCGTCAGTCGAGGATGCCTGGTCATTCTTTAAAAGTAATTTCCTCACCATCTTAAATAAGCATGCCCCTTTCAAAAAATGTAGAACTAATAACAGATATAGCCCTTGGTTCACTCTAGACCCGACTGCCCTCGACCAGCACAAAAGCATCCTGCGGCGGACTGCGCTAGCATCGAATAGTCCCCGCCATATGCAACTTTTCAGGGAAGTCAGGAACCAATACACGCAGTCAGTCAGAAAAGCAAAGGCTAGCTTTTTCAAACAGAAATTTGCATCCTGTAGCTCTAACTCCAAAAAGTCTTGGCACACTGTAAAGTCCATGGAGAATAAGAGCACCTCCTCCCAGCTGCCCACTGCACTGAGGCTAGGTAACACTGTCACCACCGATAAATCCACAATAATCGAGAATTTCAATAAGCATTTCTCTACGGCTGGCCATGCTTTCCTCCTGGCTACCCCAACCCCGGCCAACAGCTCCGCACCCCCCGCAGCTACTTGCCCAAGCCTCCCCAGCTTCTCCTTCACCCAAATCCAGATAGCAGATGTTCTGAAAGAGCTGCAAAACCTGGACCCGTACAAATCAGCTGGGCTAGACAATCTGGACCCTCTCTTTCTAAAAAATTCCGCCGCCATTGTTGCAACCCCTGCAATTAACAGTCTGTTCAACCTTTCTTTCGTATCGTCCGAGATCCCTAAAGATTGGAAAGCTGCCGCGGTCATCCCCCTCTTCAAAGGGGGTGACACTCTAGACCCAAACTGTTGTAGACCTATATCCATCCTGCCCTTCTAAAGTCTTCGAAAGCCAAGTTAATAAACAGATCACTGACCATTTTGAATCCCACCGTACCTTCCCCGCTGTGCAATCCGGATTTTGAGCTGGTC
This sequence comes from Salvelinus namaycush, assembly GCF_016432855.1. Taxonomy (NCBI): domain Eukaryota; kingdom Metazoa; phylum Chordata; class Actinopteri; order Salmoniformes; family Salmonidae; genus Salvelinus; species Salvelinus namaycush. Next base: position 29,051,138 of record NC_052332.1, read on the forward strand.
ACAGGTGCAGCTCAGCCACGCTCAAGGTACTAAACGATATCATAACCGCCATCGACAAAAGACAGGTCTGTGCAGCCGTCTTCATCGACCTGGCCAAGGCTTTTGACTCTGTCAATCACCGTATTCTTATTGGCAGACTCAACAGCCTTGGTTTCTCAAATGACTGCCTCGCCTGGTTTACCAACTACTTCTCAGACAGAGTTCAGTGTGTCAAATCGGAGGGCCTGTTGTCCGGACCTCTGGCGGTCTCTATGGGGGTACCACAGGGTTCAATTCTTGGGCCGACTCTTTTCTCTGTATATATCAACAAGATCGCTCTTGCTGCGGGTGATTCCCTGACCCACCTCTACGCAGACGACACCATTCTCTATACATCTGGCCCTTCTTTGGACACTGTGTTAACTAAACTCCAAACGAGCTTCAATGCCATACAACACTTCTTCCGTGGCCTCCAACTGCTCTTAAACGCTAGTAAAACTAAATGCATGCTTTTCAACCGTTCGCTGCCCGCACCTGCCCGCCCGACTAGCATCACTACTCTGGACGGTTCTGACTTAGAATATGTGGACAACTACAAATACCTAGGTGTCTGGCTAGACTGTAAACTCTCCTTCCAGACTCATATTAAACATATCCAATTTAAAATTAAATCTAGAATCAGCTTCCTATTTCGCAACAAAGCGTCCTTCACTCACGCCGCCAAACATACCCTCGTAAAACTGACTATCCTACCGATCCTCGACTTCGGCGATGTCATTTACAAAATAGCTTCCAATACTCTACTAATCAAACTGGATGCAGTCTATCACAGTGCCATCCGTTTTGTCACCAAAGACCCTTATATCACCCACCACTGCGACCTGTATGCTCTAGTCGGCTGGCCCTCGTTACATATTCGTCACCAGACCCACTGGCTCCAGGTCATCTATAAGTCTTTGCTAGGTAAAGCTCCGCCTTATCTCTGCTCACTGGTCACAATAACAACACCCACCCGTAGCACGCGCTCCAGCAGGTATATCTCACTGGTCATCCCCAAAGCCAACATCTACTTTGGCCGCCTTTCCTTCCAGTTCTCTGATGCCAATAACCGGAACGAATTGCAAAAATCGCTGAAGCTGGAGACTTATATTTCCCTCACTAACTTTAAACATCAGCTATCTGAGCAGCTAACCGATCGCTGCAGCTGTACATAGCCCATCTGTAAATAGCTCATCCAATCTACCTACCTCATTCCCATATTGTTTTTATTTACTTTTCTCCTCTTTTGCACACCCGTATTTCTACTTGCACATCACCATTTGCTCATCAATCACTCCAGTGTTAATTTGCTAAATTGTAATTACTTCGCTACTATGGCCTATTTATTGCCTTACCTCCTCATGCCATTTGCACACACTGTATATAGACTTTCTTTTTTTTCTATTGTGTTATTGACTGTACGCTTGTTTATTCCATGTGTTGTTGTTTGTGTCGCACTGCTTGGCTTTATCTTGGCCAGGTCGCAGTGGTAAATGAGAACTTGTTCTCAACTAGCTTACCTGGTTAAATAAAGGTGAAATACGTTTTTTTTTAAATAAATGTGCAGAGTAAAGGGTCTGAATACTTATGTGATATTTCAGTTTTTTTTGCCTCGTCATTATGGGGTATTGTGAGTAGAATATAATGATGAGGGGAAAAAACAAATCAATTTTTATTTTTAATTATTTATTACAAAAAACACAAGGAAGGGGTAAGAAAGTATTAGAACATGAAGGTCAAACTATACAGCATCAAGACACTATCAAACATGTATCAGTCTTTCCGCAACAGAGCCATCCTTATGTGTGAGGGTGCGTGCATGATAGTGATATAAAATACATGTCATAGTTTCCTTTTTCATGATCACAATCTTGTGAAACCTGAACCCTCCAAGATCCCCAATAGCTGTCCCTCAACCATTCGAGACCCCTCCCACAGTCCCCCCCAGAAAAAAATATTATTCCAGAAATAATTAATTCCATTCCCCACCCCCAAGAACCCCCCCAATGCACCAACAACAAAGAGAATGAACTAAAGAGAAAAAATAAAAAGACAGAAGAAAACAGCAAACAACAATGCAATTAAAAAAATAATAATAATACATTTAAAACAAAGGACATCAAGGACAACTAAATCACAACAGCAATGCCAACTGTTTGTGTGCATGTCTGGCACTATTACATGTATGTGTGTGTTCTTGTATGTGTTTATTTGAATGAGAGTGTGTGTGTGTATATGCATGTGTATTAACACCTGCATGGCATCAGCCTCAGGCAAACCGGCATTAGTTGTAAAAACACTTCCACCTAGTGTCATTCAAATGTACTTTTATGTTTTATTGTGACTTTATTGTGATGGTCAAAAAATCTTTGACCATCATTCTCTCTCTCACACAGCAACTCCACTCCCACTTGTCTCCAATTCCACATACCAACCCTTAGCCCATCCCATCTATCTCTGCTGGGCACCCACTTCGTGTTTCTACGCAACACATATCTTTCAACTATGCTATGATGTTTAACGTACAATTTCAATCTATCGAATAGAATCTACAGATTGCGTGTTGAAGATAAATATTTTACTAAGAGTATTAGTAATTGACTGACCCGGTCTTTCCAGATCTCCTAACAGTACTATTTCTAGGGTCAATTTTAGATCAATGCTATGCATTTTCAGCTATTCCTGAACCTGAGACCAGAAACAGGCTACCTGAGGGCAATACCAAAATAAATGGTCTATTGATTCTGTATCCTCACAAAAAAATCTGCAGAGCTTCGATGATTTTATGGCCCAAATATTCAACATTTTGTTGGTGGCAAGAATTCTATATAATAATTTTAGCTGAAAAGCACGAAGTCTTGAATCTTGCGTTGTTTTATAAATCAACTCATACACCCTGTACCATGGAATCGGTATATCAAAAATCTCTTCCCAACTATTTTGCAATCTGTATGGCACAGTTGTCAACATCCTGGTCCTCAAATGAAACTGGTATACTTTCCTATTTATGCTATTTTTATTCCTCTGCCAGTTTTGATCCTTTATATTGGGCAGAGAGACCAGTTCCCTACCTCCTCCTGCTGCCACTCGCCTCCTCCATTTTTGGGGCAATGCTGTAATCAATTGGTTGTACTCTTGGATTGAGCAGACCTCCCCGTACAATTCTGATAACTCAATGAAGGACATAACTCTACCATTACAATTTACAATATCATTTAAGAACAAAATACCATTTTCAAACATCTTTCCCATAAATATAGGTATTTTATCAACCAGCACATTTGAGTTCAGCCATAATATTTGTTCTAATATTTGTTCTATCTTTTCAGGGGGATGAAATTGAAATTGTAGCCAGCTCTGCAATGCTTGTTTGAAAAAGACAGATACTTTGAAAAAAGTATCATTTTCAATTAATCGAAAATGAGACATGGCCATCTGCACAAAGGCAAAAGGGCCATTTTTAAACAATGGATGAGCTTTTCTTATTAATCTACTTGAGAACCATTTAAGATTCAAATAAAACTTTTGAATGAGTGAAGCTTTTAGAGAGAGGTTTAGTGCTTTTATATGTAATAATCTCAACCCACCCAATTCATATTCATTATATAGATAGGCTCGTTTTATTTTGTCTGGTTTAGCGTCCCAGATAAAGCAAAATATTTTTTTCTCATATGATTTGAAAAATGAATCATCAGGAGTAGGCAGCGCCATAAGTAAGTGAGTAAACTGAGATATGACTAAGGAGTTAAATCAGGGCAATTTTCCATAAATAAACAGGTATTTACCTCTTCATGGTTGCAGGATCTTGTTTATTTTTACAAGTTATCTATTGATTTTCATTGTGGAGAGCTTATTTATATCTTTTGTGATATGAATACCGAGTATGTCTACTTCACCATCAGCCCATTTTATAGGTAAGCTGCAGGGTAATGTAAAAGTTGTATTTTTTAAGGATCCAATACGGAATATTGTACACTTATCATAATTAGGTTTTAGTCCAGAGAGTACAGAAAAGTTATCTAGATCTTTAATGAGACATTGCAAGGATCTAGCTTGCGGACTTAACATAAAACTTGAGTCATCGGCATACATGGGCACCTTTGTTTTTAAGCCTTGGATTTATAATCCTCTAATGTTGGTATTGGATCTGATTTTAATAGCAAGCATTTCGATGGCCATAATGAATAGATATGGTGACAGCGGACACACTTGTTTAACTCCTCTTGACAATTCAAAACTCTCTGAGAAGTAGCCGTTATTTACTATTTTACACCTGGGGTTGCTATACATTATTTTTACCCATTTTATAAGAGAATTACCGAATTTGAAAAAATCCAGGCATTTATAAATAAAATCCAGTCTTACTTTATCAAATGCCTTTTCAAAGTCCGCTATAAATACCATTCCTGGCTTCTTATGTTTCATGATGTTATATTATTTCTAGTAGTGGTCGTATATTATCTCCAATGTATTGTCCATGTAAAAAACCTGTCTGATCAGGATGAACAATACCTGGTAAAACCCTTTTAATTCTGAGTGCTATGCATTTTGCTAGTATTTTTGCATCACAACATTGAAGTGTAAGGGGCCTCCAGTTTTTTTTAGATAGACTGGGTCTTTATATTTGCCATCTGGGTCTTGTTTTAATAATAGAGAAATCAGACCTTCCTGCTGAGTACCTGACAGACTACCTTTTCTATAGGAGTAGTTAAAACCTTTCTAGGACACACGTTCCGCTAGCGGAACCCCTCGACAACATTCCGCTGAAAAGGCAGCGCGGGAAATTCAAAAATATTTTTTAGAAATATGTAACTTTCACACATTAACAAGTCCAATAGAGCAAATTAAAGATAAACATATTGTTAATCTAACCATCGTGTCCGATTTTTAAAATGCTTTACAGCGAAAACACAACATATGATTATGTTAGATCACCGCCAAGTCCAAAAAACACACAGCCATTTTCCCAGCCAAAGATAGGAGTCACAAAAAGCAGAAATAGAGATAAAATGAATCACTAACCTTTGATGATCTTCATCAGATGACACTCATAGGACATCATGTTACACAATACATGTATGTTTTGTTCGATAATGTGCATATTTATATCCAAAAATCTCAGTTTACATTGGCGCCATGTTCAGAAATGCCTCCAAAATATCCGGAGAAATTGCAGAGAGCCACATCAAATAACAGAAATACTCATCATAAACTTTGATGAAAGATGCATGTTTTACATAGAATTGAAGATACACTTGTTCTTAATGCAACCGCTGTGTCAGATTTCAAAAAAACTTTACGGAAAAAGCAAACCATGCAATAATCTGAGACGGCGCTCAGAAAGAAAATAAAATTCTCCGCCATGTTGGAATCAACAGAAATCAGAAATTACAATATAAATATTTGCTTACCTTTGATGATTTTCATCAGAATGCACTCCCAGGAATCCTAGTTCCACAATAAATTGTTGTTTTGTTCGATAATGTCCATTATTTATGTCCAAGTAGCAACTTTTGTTAGCACGTTTAGTACACAAATCCAAACGCTCGTGCAGGTCCAGGCGAACTTCGGACGAAAACTTTTTGAAGTTATATTACAGGTCGAATAAACTTGTCAAACTAAGTATAGAATCAATCTTTAGGATGTTGTTATCATAAATATTCAATAACGTTCCAACCGGAGAATTCCTTTGTGTCTATAGAAGTAATGGAACGCAAGTCGATATCATGTGGAATGCGCGTTACCAGGACCTGGCTCTCTGCCAGACCACTGACTCAAATAGCTCCGATCCGGCTCAACATCACAGTAGAAGCTTCATTCAACGTTCTACAGACTGTTGACATCTAGTGGAAGCCGTAGGAAGTGCAAACAGATCCATATCCCACTGGGATTTCAATAGGCGATGAGTTGAAAATCGACCAACCTCAGATATCCCACTTCCTGGTTGGATTTTTCTCAGGTTTTCACCTGCCATATGAGCTCTTTTATACTCACAGACATCATTCAAACAGTTTTAGAAACTTCAGAGTGTTTTCTATCCAATAGTAATAATAATATGCATATATTAGCATCTGGGACAGAGTAGGAGGCAGTTCACTCTGGGCACGCTATTCATCCAAAGTGAAAATGCTACCCCCTATCCCTAAAAAGTTTTAAAACAATCTAACGATGGAGCTTTTAGTATATCAAAAAATACTTGATATACCTCTACCAGTATGCCATCAAGCCCTGGGTTTTTTCCAGACTGAAATGATTTAATAGCCTCAAAAAGTTATTCCTCTGTAATTTGGCCTTCGCACTGATCTTTCTGTACATTTGTTAATTTTCCATATTATTTGGAAAGAATTCCTTACCGTAATCTTCATTCAGTGGGAGAGGATGAGACGGAAAAGAGAACATCTGCCTAAAATAATTAGCTTCCTCTTTTAAAATATAATTTGTAGAATCATAGATGACTCAGTCTTCAGTAACGAGATTCTGCAACCAAAAAATTGTTAGCGTTCCTGTATTGGAGATTCAGGAAGAATTTTGTGCATTTTTCTCCATATTCCATCCAGTTTGCTTTATTTTTGTAATAGATTACATTAGATCGTTCTTGAATAAGTTCAAGTTCTTTTTGTTTTGCCTCTAACTTATTTTGTATCTCTGTAGTATCGTTTTTATTGGTATCTACCTGTACTATTAGTTCATGGATTTCCCTTGTTAGTCTTGTTTCTTTAGCCAGAAACTGCTTTTTTATTATTGATGAATATTGAATTGAGTGACCACTGAAGGTACATTTATTTAATCAATTTTAGAATAAGGCTGTAACCTAACAAAGTGGAAAAAGTCAAGGGGTCTGAATACTTTCCAAAGGCACTGTATATGACATGTATTAATGCCGAAAATAACATGCAAAACAGGCAACAAAAAACAAATGTCTTTTATCTAAACAGGTGGGGCTCAAAACAGGTGGCTCTGCCCCACCTGCCCTGAATGACCGGTTGCCACTGGTATTGATACACCATCCAAAGTATTTTTAATATAATTAATAACTTCATCATGCTCAAATGGATATTGAATGTCTGCTCAAATTTTTTTTTACCCATCTACCAATAGGTGCCCATCTTTGTGAGGGATTGGGAAACCTCCCTGGTCTTTGTGGTTCAATCTATTATTGCACGTAAAGTGAGTCCACAGAACTTATGTGACTTGTTAAGCAAATTTTTCCTCCTGAACTTATTTAGGCTTGCCATATTGAAGGGGTTGACTCAAGAAATATCAGCTTTTCGTTTTTAATATATATATATATTTTTTTAAATGCATTATTTTCAAATAAAATACAATGTTATTGGTCACATACATGGTTAGCAGATGTTAATGCAAGTGTGGTGAAATGCTTGTGTTACTGCATAGTTTCTTAAGGACCTGAAGCGAGGTGACCATCCCTGTCGGCGCTATATTTTGCCCCATAAAGGGAGGGCGTATTGCCCCACTAACTCCCCCTTTCTAAATATTATGTTTTTATTGAAATACAGAAAATTCTGCTAACTTATTTCCCTTCAAATAGGTTTGCCTAAGGATAGCCAGATAGCTTTTTTTCCTGTCAGAAAAAAATTACTTTTCCCTTAAGGGGGCTGTTAGTTTCCATTTTAACCATCTGAACTGTAGGCTACAGTTCCCTTGACGTGCCTTAGGCCTATTTGAAGTCCCCGTCTTGTGACTAATTTTTATAGCATCTCACATAACATAGCACTGCCTATCATCCTCTTTTACCACTTCACCAAATCTTTCCCAAACATTTCTTTTATAACAAATTCTTATTTACAATGACGGCCGACCGAATATGACGACATTGTGACGTTTTTGTTAGTTTTGGACTTTGGTGAGTGTTCTGGCACACAATTATTTTTCTGGAGGCAAGCCAATGTTCGAAGCTGAAGTCTTTATTTATTTATTTTACTGGGCAAGTCAGTTAACTCATTCTTATTTACAATGACGGCCTACCCTGGCCAAACCGTAACCTGGGCCCCTTGTGCGTTGCCCTATGGTACTCCCAATCACAGGCGGTTGTGATACAGCCTGGAATATAACCAGGGTCTGGAGTGATGCCTCTAGCACTGAGATGCAGTGCCTTAGACCGCTGCACCACTCGTGAGCCAAGTCTACGCCTCTTCGTCAGTGATTTGTCAACAGCAGGGATTCTTCAGTAAAGTATTTGTCATTCAACGAGAGACAATGACAATACAATATAAATAACAGAATTATATTATGACAGGGAGATGGATGATGGTTCCAAAATGGCAGCGTCCATGGAATTGTTGCTTGAATCTGAAATTGCAGCAAGTGAAGTGTGTGACAATGAATGGAGAACAAGCAAAAGTTGTAGAAGACAAGATTTCTTATTGCATTTTTTAGACAAGGAGGTTCATTTGGGAAATGTATTTGTACTATTGAGGACTGTGAAGAGAGCAGTGGGAAAGGTGGGTTCAATCAAGGTGACTAGAAGGGGCCTTGTTTTGGTTAATTGTGTCGATGAAGAACAGAAGAAGCTGCACTGGATCTGGCAAAATTTCCCACGTCAGAAGTAACATGTATTGATCTTCAGACCAGGGCGCCTGCCAAAGTTGTTATAGCTGGAGTCTCGTTAGATATAGATGACTAGTACCTTATTCAGAAAATCCCAGGTGTGGTCAGTGCACCTTATGGTAAATGGAATAAAGGAGAAGCGCCTATATATACTGTTTGAGGAAACCACCTGAACGGAGACCATGTGTCCAAACCACTACAGTGTGGGAATTGTAAAAGATATGGTCACATGTCAAATGTTTGCAGACGGCAGAAGTATGGTATTGAAGAATCTGTGAATAGAAAATGTTGCCACTGTGGTGGGGATCATACTATGGACTTCCTTGAGTGCCCTGTTAGGGTGAAAGAGGTTGAGGTGTCAAGGATCAGGCCTGTACAGCAGATCTTCAATGTGGAGGCGGTGAAGAGAGTTGAAGGGGCAAGAGGCCACAGTGTTGAAGATATGGCGGTGGATGCATTGCAACCAGTTGCTGGTGTTTTAAATCAATCAAGTGAAGTCAGATTTTGTAGCCTTTATAGCCACAATGATTAATTGTACAGCACAAGTGTCTAAGAAGTCCAAGAAGCTGGACATATCTGCAGCCGATATGTTTTTGGGGCTCCAAGACTTCACAGCAGAAGCACTGCAAGGACTATTGTCGCTAGGAAATGTTCCGCCCTCACAGGAGACTTCTGAGCATGTGAAGGACCTATTTAGAAATGTTTTTTAGTTGTTTTTTTTAACAAAAAAAGCAGGTTGATTTTTTAAAGTTAAAATACATTTGTATATTTACATTCCCCCCCCACACTATTTCCTTATTATCCACCCGCACAGTAGGTTGTGGATTGCACATCCAATTATTTGTAAATGCCATTATACTATAGAAGAGACAACACGTCTACGTGCACATTTTTTTTCATTAAAATACAGCACCAAACATCTTAGTTTGATGTAAAATTGAACAACTAAGACATCTTCCAAATTAGTAACAGATTTCAGTTACCTTGAGGAATTGTATACTGGCTACGGCGTATCAAAATGGACAAACTGTACTATTGTCGCTTTTTTCAAGTTAAGGTCTTAAGGGAGTATGAGAACAAACTTGTTCGGTTAGCCGCCAGCTGAACTGAAGCATGCTGACGCTGTCAAACCGCGCATCACTACAGCAAGCTAACATTGGCTGCATGAGCTCACATGTTCCCACTGTGAACATTTGGCAAAATTAAAGCATATTTGTACAAATACAGTGTATTTTACTAATGCGTTTGAACAGTTAGTACATTTTCAAATAGTTCATTATAAGGACTACTGCACTGGAATGAACAAGGACAATTTTAGCAATGTTTTATCCAGTCATTTCAAAACACAGTCTATGAAAAACAAATATTATAATACAATTTTATTTCACAATAGAGACTAAAAACAATGTACATATGAACATTTAAGAGCTGTAAAGTTGAGGCACTTCTACAAAAACGTCTACAGTGACTGTCATTAAAGGCTAACCAAAGATGTGACTGCCAGGGATCAAACTGGGATTTTGAAGCTAGTACTGTTCCCTAAAATCAGTTAATTGGTTTTCCATAAATATATTTGATCAGACATTTTGTCAATGCATACTGTATGCCCAACTAGATCTGGACGATATCAGAAAATCCATATGATAAATTGACTGAAAAATGGCATAAAATGTAGCTTAAATGTCACATATTTCATAATTTTGGACAAAATATATGGTTTACAGGAGACAGCTGTTACAAAAGACACCAGGAGCTAGGCAATGTTTTCCAAGACAAACGTTTGTCTGTGATCTAATAAATCTACAAGTCAGTGACAATATGAGGCACAACAATCTGAACTTATCATTCAATAATAAGTTCAGATAATGTAAGGTTGATGTACCATCTGCATGTCAGTTGAGTCTACAGAAGAGAACAAAGCAGAAGCGTTTGGCATGCTGGGAAGAATACCTTGTCTATTGTTATCATTCATTATGGGGTGACCTATATTTGCCCTGCCAACAGGTAGCCCTATATTTGTACTTCTGCAACTCTTGTTTTCAGACTTTAAAGCCACATTTCCTTTGAGGATTCACCCTTGTTTACCCAAAAGGTTCAGGCTTTTCTTTCCATGGGTGCCTGTGTTTCTGCAACTCTTGTTTTCAGACTCTAAGAACACTTTGCTTTATAATGGCTTTAGAAAAGCTAAACATACACATTGTTTTGATTAGAAATTATATCATATGATTAAATGTTTGTAAGTAGAATAAACAATTGACTAAACTCGGACACAAATCATATCGAACTTAATGGAAGACGAGGATTAAATATAATTTCCCCAGCATATATTTGTTATGAGCGCCCCTTATTTCTTTAATCGTTTGATTTGTTGAGTGACCTGTATAAGTATACGAGACATTTTTTATCAAAGGAATAAATATAATTCACTTTTGGACATGGCCCAAAGTGGAAATTTAAATGTGATTGTACTGTGTGCACAAATTACATCAAAGGCCTTATGATAAAGATGAGAAATATAAGTAATAATAAAGATCAGGGATTCACAGGTGATGAATAAGTTAAAAATGTTTATTTCTCTTTTTCTATTTTTGAATGGACTATGCCAATTGTCATATAGATACAGTCTAACATTACTTTAACCCCAACACCACAATTTATGTCACATTCCCATACCCCACAACACCTTATCTAGGCGGTTTGCTATCGAACACCCACTTAACGGTCACATTTACCTTGGCCAAAATACTAACCCTTTTCCCTTTTAACTCATCCCATCAACCCACCCACCCAGCTCTCCCAAACACCTCTAAGCACCATTCTACTTGTTCAGGCCTATTCCAATGCCATATGACAGATTTCCAATTCTACAGTCCCCTTTTGGAAGGGGGGATAAGGTGTTCTGGCAGGTCAGTGGGAAGCTCGTGACCCTCAAGCTTCACCTTGATCAAGTGATTGGCAAGGGAAAACTCTTCGTCGTCCAGGAAACCGTCCTTGTCTACGTCGGCCAGCTTCCAGATCTTCCCCAGCACTGTGTTGGGCAGCTTGGACTTCACCATTTCCTTCTTGGCCATGGCACCAGACACTTTGCCGTTGACAGGAGACAGGGTGTAGAAGATCTCATCGTAGGTGGGTTTGTCTCGTGCCACCACCCACTCCAGCTCATCAATGCCCTCGCCTGCACCCTCGCCGTAGCCATGGCCGAAGGGCCCATTCATGGTGCCCTCAAAGGCACCACCTTGGACTGACTGGCTGGGCATGGCTGCCTCCTCCTGGCGGACGAGGGTCATGAGTTTGGCGATGTCGTTGGCTAGCATGTCCTCAACGGCCTCCAGCAGCTTGGGCTTCACCACCTGGAACTTACTGAAGTCCTGGTTTGCCAAGATCTCCTGTGTGTTCATAAAGTTGAAGAGGTCAGGGGAATTCTAGTCAAGTAAAAAGGTATCTGCAATGCTCATCACTACTATCGCTATCATTACTTACATGGCCACTTTGGTTAACAGAAGTACTACCTCCACTGGAAAAATAATGTATATTTATGTACCTGCATCTTAGCTAGTTTGGGGAAGTCTCCAGGTGAGATCTGGTGCTCTTTCTCAATCCTCGTGTAGATCTCCCCCAGGTTGGCGATCAGCTCCTTCTTCTTATTATCCTTCCCAAACATATTGGGCATCTCCTTCTTTAGAGAGCTGATGATGTAAGCGTGGACCTGGAGGGAGGGAAGACTAAATCACATCTGGACCTAAACAGCTACCCACTGATCAATTTTTATTTCAGCACAATGAGGGTGATACAATAATGCAGTAGAGTAATTGCTTTCTGAGATTAATGTTACTGTTAACAAGCCCCAACATTTGAGACCTAGGTCTCACCTTGGCGAGGCGAGCCCGCTTGATGAGGTCATTGAGCTTCCTCAGAGCAGCATTCCGAGGCAGCCCCTGAATATCCTTGAAAAGGTCCTGTTCCTCAGCCTCAAAAAGCTTCCGGTTGTCTGGGACCAGGAGCGGCTGAGCCCAAAAAGAACCGATATACACCCGGATCACCTCTGGAGTACCAACAATTTTACCAAGAGACCACATGAGGGCGCCATAGACCCTCATCAGCTGCTGCGTGCCAATCTGGTCAGCCTTGTTCAGAACCACCCGCATCTTGTCCTCATGGTTCTTCAGGGCACGGATCACCTCAGAGAATTCATCTGAGATGTCCAGTTTGTGGGCGTCGAAGAGCAGGATGATGCGGTCAACGCGTTCTGCAAACCACTCCAGCACTGCAGCAAAGTCATAACCTGAAGAGAGGAAAGAGAATTGTATAAAATAAAAAAGGGGGTGTGAAATCTTCAAAACATCAATGTGAATTAAATCCTTTTATCAAAAAGGTTAAGATTTAAATCATATGAAAATTGTGTGAGACGCGTTCAAACAAATTCCAGTCCAACAAGTTTATGGAATCTGATTATGTAAGGAGTGGAAATATTCACATAAATCAACACCAATTTGATTTCAATTGGTGTGAGCCGCTCCTAGTAGTCCATGGGCCACCCACCAAAAAAAAGCTTCAGAAAAGGCATTCTGTGACCCAGGAAACATCATTACGTTGATAATTTTATGAATATGAACACTGTGGTTCAAAACTTGTAAGTTTAACATCAATAGTTTTATATCTTTAATCAAAATTATGATCAAGGAAAAATGTTAACCATATACAGTGGTTTTCTGAACAACATTTTTGATGGGTGACCGTTAGACTAGACCAAAGTAAGAGTGTGGTTGTTTCTCTATGCAAATCAAACTCAGATTCCAGCTTATCCTGTCTCCATGGTCCCTCTCCACACAGCAACAGACACCCCCCAGCTACAGATCCAAAAACAGGTATATTTCACAATGAGACAAAATGTGTTTTTCCTGTGCCAGGAAAACCTTAACCAAACACCCTCCATCTTCCTCCCTCTTCTCACAGTGTGACACAGACACTGACCCTTCACCCATGACCTCCAGAGCATAGAAATGGATAAAGCAGAATCCAGTTCATTGTACGTGACACACCTAGTAAAGCCATATGAAATTGATGTGATGATGCAAGCGAATTTGGGCCTCACATTTCACCCTCATGTTCTAAAAGATAAGCGTCAGGTCTTATTCATAGTTGTTTTCTGGAGCACAATGTTGAACACTAGGTCTAGCCTACATAAAACACAACAAAAATATAAAACATGCAACAATTTAGATTTACAGTTCATAAGGAAATGAGTCAATTGAAATACATTCATTAGGCCCCAATCTATGGATTTCACATGACCGGGAATACAGATATCCATTGGTTGGTTGATTGTGGCATGTAGAATATTGTCCCACTCTTCTTCAATGGCTGTGCGAAGTTGTTGGATATTCGCAGGAACTGGAACACGTTGTCGTACACGTCGATCCAGAGCATACCAAACATGCTCAACGGATGACATCTGGTGAGTATGCAGGCCATGGCAGAACTGGGACATCTTCAGCTTCCAGGAATTGTGAGAAGATCCTTGTGACATGGGGCCATGCATTATTATGCTGAAACATGAGTTGATGGCGGCAGATGGATGGCACAACATTGGGCCTCAGAATCTCATCATGGTATCTCTGTGCATTCAAATTGCCATCGAAAAAATGCAATTGTGTTCATTGTCCGTAGCTAATGCCTGCCCATACCATAACCCCACCATGGGGAACTCTGTTCACAACGTTGACATCAGCAAACCGCTCGCCCACACAACGCCATACACAGCGCTGGTGGACATTCCTGCAGTCAGTACGCCAATTGCACACACACTCAAAACACAAAAAGACACCTGTGGCATTGTGTGTGACAAAACTGCACATGTGGCCTTTATTGTCCCCGGCACAAGGTACACCTATGTAATGCGGTTTAATCATCTGCTTGATATGCCACACCTGTCAGGTGGATGGATTATCTTGGCAAAGGAGAAATGCTCACTAACAGGGATGTAAACATTTGAGATAAGCTTTTTGTGCATATGGAAAGATTCTGGGATATTTTATTTCAGCTCATGAAACATGGGACTAACACATTACATGTTGCCTTTATATTTTTATTCAGTGTGTAATTAATATATATATATTATACACACACATCTCACGCCAAAATAGAATTCAATGTTTAAGCGTTTGTTTACGATCAACATTCAAAGGAAATCGTATGAAATTCTTGGTTCTGAATGAGTACAGATGCTTTACACATTAAAATTTGTCCCAAACTTGACATTCACACTCATCTTTTAAATTAATGAAAGTCCATTCTATTCACTCTATTTCTACGACAGGGATGGCTTCGCCCCACACAATATCCTCCCCTGAATGACAAACAGGAAAGAGCCTTTGGCGCATTAATTGTGCAGCGGGGAGACACTGGGACCACAAAGAGACCTCTTCCTCACCTCTGTTTAGAACGGTTATTTATTTGTTCATTCTGAATTGAACTAGAGGGCAGCAGGGCACTGACTCTGCCTTGGCACGCTGCGCTGGAGACAAAAAAAAACTTTAAAGGGAAAGGCCACAATTACTATCAACGTCCACAGTTTTTAAAATGTGCTTGGGAAGTACAATGCAGAGAACAGTCTGACTCAGCGTTCCATTTGAGTAGCGAGAAACAGCTGTCTTCATCCAATCTCATTGTTCCTCTCGCTCTCCCTCACACATATTAAAGAGATCCATTATAAGCTGTTATTTTATATGCAATAACTAGGCTACTTACTTAAAACCTAGTAAAAAGTAATTTATTTATTAAATCACATTTCTGCTGATTAAACCAGAAGAGAAGCCCGAAAGGCGTCAACCTGTGTGTACGTAGAGCCCGATCTTCCTCTGTCGAAGGATTGGTGCTCGACTAATATCACTTTACGTAATTGTTGTGTCTATAGATTTGTTCAATGTGGTGTTAGTATGTATGTATGTATGTACAGTTGAAGTCAGAAGTCTACACACACCTTAGCCAAATACATTTAAACTCAGTTTTACAATTGCTGACATTTAATCCTAGAAAGATTCTCCGTCTTAGGTCAGTTAGGATCACCACATTAATTTTAAGAATGTGAAATGTCAGAATAATAGTAGAGAGAATGATTTGTTTCATCTTTTATTTCTTTCATCACATTCCCAGTGGGTCAGACGTTTACATGCTACCAAATACATAGAGTGTATTGCCTTTAAATTGTTTTACTTAGGTCAAATGTTTATGGTAGCCTTCCACAAGCTTCCCACAATAAGTTGGGTGATTTTTGGCCCATTTCTCCTGACAGAGCCAGTTGTAACAGAGTCTGGTTTGTAGGCCTCCTTGCTCACACACACTTTTTCAGTTCTGCCCACAGATTTTCTATGGGATTGAGGTCAGGGTTTTGTGATGTCCACTCCAATACCTTGACTTTGTTGTCCTTAAGCCATTTTGCCACAACTTTGGAAGTATGCTTGGGGTCATTGTCCATTTGGAAGACCCATTTGCAACCAAGCTTTAACTTCCTGACTGATGTCTGGAGATGTTGCTTCAATATATCCACAATTTTCCTACCTCATGATGCCATCTATTTTGTGAAGTGCACCAGTCCCTCCTGCAGCAAAGCACCCTCACAACATGATATTGCCACCCCCGTGCTTCACGGTACAAGTACAATCTTTGTCCCCATGTGCAGTTGCAAACCGTAGTCTGGCTTTTTTAATGGAGCTTTTGGAGCAGTGGCTTCTTCCTTGCTGAGTGGCCTTTCAGGTTATGTCGATATTGGACTCGTTCTGCTGTGGATATAGATAATTTGTTCCCGTTTCCTCCAGCATCTTCACAAGGTCCTTTGCTGTTGTTCTAGGATTGATTTGCACTTTTCGCACCAAAGTACTTTCATCTCTAGGAGACAGAACGCGTCTCCTTCCTGAGCAGTATGACAGCTGCGTGGTCCCATGGTGTTTATACTTCCGTACTATTGTTTGTACAGATGAATGTGGTACCTTCAGGCATTTGGAAATTTCTCCCAAGGATGAACCAGACTTGGAGGTCTACAATTGTTTTTCCTGAGGTCTTGGCTGATTTCTTTTGATTTTCCCATGATGTCAAGCAAAATAGGCACCGAGTTGGAAGGTAGGCCTTGAAATACATCCACAGGTACACCTCCAATTGACGTCATTTAGCCTATCAGATGCTTCTAACCATGACATATTTTTCTGGAATTTTCCAAGCTGTTTAAAAGGCACAGTCAACTTAGTGTATGTGAACTTCTGACCCACTGGAATTGTGATACAGTGAAATAATCTGTCTGTAAACAATTGTTGGGAAAATTACGTGTCATGCACAAAGTAGATGTCCTAACAGACTTGCCAAAACTATAGTTTGTTCACAAGAAATGTGTGGAGTGGTTGAAAAATGAGTTTTAATGACGACTCCAACCTAAGTGTACGTAAACTTCCGACTTCAACTGTATGTATGTAAGTTGTTTTGTCAAACTTTTTTCAGACAAGATCCAAGAGTCAATTAAACAGTACAGTAGTTTGTTAGGATTGTTATACACTAGGATAATAAGCACAAAGAATAATAATAGTTGGCTGTAGTGAATCACAGGAAAGTATTCTTCCGTCAGTCTGGGTTTTGTGTCAACGTCAGCAGGATGTGTGATCTCTGGACCGATCCAATGAGGGCGTTACCTGGCAAAGTCCACGAGAACAGCTCCGCTTATCTCTACTCGCTTTAAGGAGGGATGTGCTGGTAATAAAGTCAGGGATGTCAAATCTACACCGAGAAGATCAAAAAGCACAGCGCTGCAGGTCACAATTCTTCACATTTAACTTGAAGGTTAATTGTTGCCACACCACATTGTAACTGAACAATCAATCTCTGGTGAAATAAAGTTGAACACTTCAAGGTGAGCTCAATCACAAGAGAGAAGGAACATTCTGAATATTCAACCTAATATCTTACCAGCCAATCAACTGTATGTCAGGCCCACCCAAAGTCTGTTTCAAACAATGGCATTAATTCTGCTTGTTTTGCAATAACTAAAGAGTTGAATTGCCCCCAACCCTGGAGCCAAATATTGGTGGAGGTGAAAGTGAACCTAATGGAAGGAATTTTTCAGTTGTGTTTTCCAGCAGCACAGCTAGCTAATCATCCAACATCAGTGCCAAACCTCTAATGCCCTTGTGGCTGAATGGAAAGCAAGTACCCGCTGCAATGTTCCAACATCTAGTGGAAAGTCTTCCCAGAAGAGCGGAGGCTGTTATAGCAGCAAAGTGGGGACCTTGGATGTACACAGATAGCTAACAATAATATGCATGTCAAGCTCTCCTGGCTGAAATTGGAGGAGAGAACTACTGGCACACAGCTCAGACACTCATGCATACCCCACAAGACATGCCACCAGAGGTCTCTTCAAAGTCCAGAACAGACTATGGTAGGTGCACAGTACTACATGGAACTGTTCCACATCAAGTAACTCATGGCAGCAAAATGAGAAATAAAAAAAACACCTTTAGGAACAACAGGGACTGTGAAGCAACACATATTGGGCACACACTTCATCTTGTGAATGTATTGTAAATGTTTTAAAACATTTATAAACTGCCTTAAATTTTTCTGGACCCTAGGAAGAGTAGTTGCTGCCTTGGCAGCAGCTAACGGGGATCCATAATAAATACAAATACCAACTCCATATTAATGCACATGATTTTGGAATGAGATGTTCGACGAGCAGGTGTCCACATAGCAGATACACTATATGGCCAAAAATATCAGCAACTATCTGCTATGAACGCACGCATGGAGTTAAGAACAATACCAAACTAGGGGAGATCATTTCTCATTTCAAAATTATGTAATAATAGAGAATGTGGCACTGCCTAGGGTGAGAAGGATCACTGTATGCTGAGCTGGTGGAGAATTTCCACGTCATACTCAGATGCCTATATGAAGCATAGGTTAGAAATTTGAGACAATCCTTGCAGGGCTCAGAAATAGACATACTCAGCTGTCTGTCCGATAGCAGCATGCCTGTTTGTATGCGCCTAGGCACCTACACAGCTTACTCAAAATACTGTCCAGATAGACATCCACACATTCATAACCTATTGTCAGTGCATTCCATCAGTTTGGCTTAGATATTAACTGTGTAAATCATGTCTGAACTTCATAAACCATGCTAGTGAAACCTGATCCATGTGGGGGGGGGGGGGTGCTTTCAAAGACTGACAGTTAACCACCCCCTGCCTGGCATCACTTCCTACTATGTGGTCCTACTGACGTGTACTTGTTGGTCATTAACACCGCTGGCCTTGTCATGAGTTACATTACTGGTTATTTGGTACATGGTAGTCCAACAACTCCACTCCTTCACCCCTGACAATAGGCAGGGTCATTATCAATGTCCTGGTGGATAGAACAGGAGCCGGGGTAGTATAACATCTAATAACTATCTCCTCTGTGTCCCCTTGGGAATTGGCTAGCTTTTCACACTAATGGGGGTCATATGCATGGCATCCCCTCTCCAGTTAATAGAAAGGCTTGGAACAGAGAAAGGATCTAGAAATATGTTCATGGAATGGAAATTATAATTCCACAATACAATGGATATTTACTTATTTGTTGGCACAGGGCCTGCTTTTGATGGAACATGTTGGTATCCTGTATGGCCCGAGGTCAAATGATTCATTGTGGGTTGTGTGTGAATGTATGCATGCGTTCAATACACACAAAAAAATGAACTTAATACATTTCAGAAATATAAAAGAAACAGGCATAGGGTGGTGGACATGAACATTCTTTCTCCTTTAAGGTTAAGGAACCAGCCACGTTGCATAAGCTGTTTGTTGTCACTGGTTAACCACATGGGTTCAAATCTCTTCCAACTCACTTGCTGCTGACAGCAGACACAGCAACCCCTTTATTACCAGCCTTAATTTGACAGGAATTGTCTAAGCGAGAGAGAGAATGCCCGTGACACCCGAAACCGGGAGAAAACTTGGGAGTCACCGAGGAGGACCTTGAGCATGTATACAGTAAATCATGAACGGTCTGTTTAAGTGAACCTTGCAGGTCATGCTAGAGTGGCAAGGACATCGCCTCATTCACCTGCCGTACCTTCACAGATGAAGTAGTAACCTAGATTCACTACTGTAACCCTGAGGCAAAATAGCAGTGCCCTTATTAGGAAAAGTCCTCACTAGCACCCTAAAAGAAAGCTAGCTAAATAGCCTACTCTTTTTTCCATATAGCCTAGTCAAGCAGGCCATAGTATTATGATTAACAGAATTGTAAAGCAGCCGTGGAGCTGAGCTAGTGGACAAATACAGAGTCAGAAGACTTGAGATTATTAACTGCCCTTGCAAGGTCTGAGCTAGGGCAAATGAGACAAGTATTACTTTGAGGCAGATAACACACTACAAAAAAAAAAACTGTTTCAAGTGAGATGTAGGCATCGGTATGAGGACGAAAAATAATTTATCAGCACCACAATACCTACACTCCACCCATGCTCTACCAAGGTTTTCCGGCACAGTGCTTTGACCTACTACAGTATCTATGTTGGTCTATTGTAATTCAAACAATGTGTATGCAGGTTAACCTTTCTAGGACACACATTTCGCTAGCGGAACCCCTCGACAACATTCCGCTGAAAAGGCAGCGCGGGAAATTCAAAAATATTTTTTTGAAATATGTAACTTTCACACATTAACAAGTCCAATACGGCAAATGAAAGATAAACATCTTGTTAATCTACTCATCGTGTCCGATTTTAAAAATGCTTTACAGCGAAAACACAACATATGATTATGTTAGTTTAGAGCCAAGTCAAAAAAACAGACATTTTCCCAGCCAAAGATAGGAGTCACAAAAAGCAGAAAGAGATAAAATTAATCACTAACCTTTGATGATCTTCATCAGATGACACTCATAGGACATCATGTTACACAATACATGTATGTTTTGTTGAATAATGTGCATATTTATATCCAAAAATCTCAGTTTACATTGGCGCCATGTTCAGAAATGTTCAGCCTCCAATATCCGGAGAAATTGCAGAGAGCCACATCAAATAACAGAAATACTCATAAACTTTGATGAAAGATGCATGTTTTACATAGAATTAAAGATACACTTGTTCTTAATGCAACCCCTGTGTCAGATTTCAAAAAAACTTTACGGAAAAAGCAAACCATGCAATAATCTGAGACGGCGCTCAGAAAGAAAATAAAATTCTCCGCCATGTTGGAGTCAACAGAAATCAGAAATTACATTATAAATATTCCCTTACCTTTGATGATCTTCATCAGAATGCACTCCCAGGAATCCTAGTTCCACAATAAATTGTTGTTTTGTTCAATAATGTCCATTATTTATGTCCAAGTAGCAACTTTTGATCGCACGTTTAGTACACATATCCAAACGCTCGTTCAGGTCCAGGCGAACGTCGGACGAAAACTTTTTGAAGTTATATTACAGGTCGAATAAACTTGTCAAACTAAGTATAGAATCATTCTTTAGGATGTTTTTATCATAAATATTCAATAACATTCCAACCAGAGAATTCCTTTGGTCTATAGAAGTAATGGAACGCAAGTCGATATCATGTGGAATGCGCATGACCAGGACCTGGCTCTCTGCCAGACCACTGACTCAAACAGCTCCGATCCGGCCCCACTTCACAGTAGATGCTTCATTCAACGTTCTACAGACTGTTGACATCTAGTGGAAGCCGTAGGAAGTGCAAACAGATCCATATCCCACTGGGATTTCAATAGGCGATGAGTTGAAAATCGACCAACCTCAGATATCCCACTTCCTGGTTGGATTTTTCTCAGGTTTTCGCCTGCCATATGAGTTCTGTTATACTCAGACACCATTCAAACAGTTTTAGAAACTTCAGAGTGTTTTCTATCCAATAGTAATAATAATATGCATATATTAGCATCTGGGACAGAGTAGGAGGCAGTTCACTCTGGGCACGCTATTCATCCAAAGTGAAAATGCCGCACCCTATCCCTAAAAAGTTAAAATGATATGAAAACATGCTTTGCTTTTATACTTACAAGACCATCATGCTTGATTGAGTGTTTTTTCTTGCAGTAATGTGGTGCCTGCCTATATTTTCTTAAACCTTATTTAGAAATACATGTTATTGTGAAAAAAAATGTTTCATAAAATATTTGGGGTCAGTAGTAGGGTTGAATATTTTCCCCAGCATTTTACAAAATGTTCCAAATGTTATAAAAGCGGAAAAGGGAAAGTGGGAGGAGGAAAAAGGAACTTATCTGTCGGTCCTGTATTAAAAAGACCATGACTGTTTAAGGAAAATTGCGATAAATAAACTATACCAGTTTCACTTAAGGACCAGAAAATTGATAGCAGTGCCATTGATTGCAAAAGAGTTGAAGATATTGTTGACGCACATGGTTAATGAACTGACACTCAAAACGTTTAATTTTTCAATTTAAATTCTACACAATTCTTGCAACCAATAGAATGTTATTGATAGACCACTGCGCCACCCGGGAGGCCTTAAGGCACTGCATCGCAGTGCTAGCTGTGCCACCAGAGACTCTGGGTTCGAGCCCAGGCTCTGTCGCAGCCGGCCGCGACCAGGAGGTCCACGGGGCGACGCACAATTGGCCTAGCGTCGTCCGGGTTAGGCCGGTAGGGATATCCTTGTCTCATCGTGCACGACGTTTCCTCCGGCATGTTGGTGCGGCTGGCTTCCGGGTTGGATGCGTGCTGTGTTAAGCAGTGCGGCTCGGAGGACGCATGGCTCTCGACCTTCGTCTCTCCCGAGCCCGTACGGGAGTTGTAGCGATGAGACAAGACAGTAACGACTAACAATTGGATACCACGAAATTGGGGAGAAAAAGGGTGTCAATTATAATTTTTTTATGTTATTGATATGGGGGATAAAAACTGTCCCAGCTCTGCAGATTTTTCTGCGAAGAGACTGAATCATTAGATAATTTGTTTTGGTACTGTCACAGGGCCAGGAATGGCTGAAGAATTGCAATATTTACCTGGAGCAGATAGCACTACTGGGTGATCTGAAGTCAATCGATCAATAATATAAAATAAAACATTTTGTATTAACTTTACAAATCTGTAGAAACAATGAGAATAGAAAAGTTTAGAACTTATGTGAAACATCACAGCACAGTTGAAAAATATGGCATATAGAAATCCAATATCAATGGTATTAAGAGATAGATGGGAGGGGTTGAATGGAGCTGAAGGTTAGGATAAATGACAGCAAATAATAACAAGATAACTAATGTAAAACGTATATGGGTTAAGAACAGTTTGAAAGATTTGGCAAATAGAAATTAAACCGGATGGACATCAGAAATAGATGGGAGGGGAAGGACAGGCGTACAACAGAAAAAATAGAACTATTGTAAAACACATCCAGGCTGTGTAAGGGCTATTTGACCAAGGCGTGTAATGGAGTGCTACATCAGATACCCTGGCCTCCAGTCACCTGACCTCAACACAATTGAGATGGTTTGGGATGAGTTGGACAGCAGAGCATGAATGAAAAGCAGCTAACAAGTGCTCAGCATATGTGGGAATTCCTTCAAGACTGTAGGAAAAGTATTCCAGGTGAAGCTGGTTGAGAGAATGCCAAGGGTGTGCAAAGCTGTCATCAAGGCAAAGAGTGGCTACTTTGAAGGAACTCAAATATATTTAGAGTTTAACACTTTTTTGGGTACTACATGATTCACTATGTGTCATTTCATAGTTTTGATGTCTTCACTATTATTCTACAATGTAGAAAATAGTAAAAAATTAAGAAAAACCCAAGTGTCCAAACTTGACTGGTACTGTATATATAAAATAAGTCCCATCTCGAAAATAAATCACTATTCTCCTTGGTAACCCGGTATTTCCCACAGAAACCGGAAGAGTCATTCAAAAGAATTATAAAACATAAATGTCTGGAGTTGATTAAAGCTTTGATCAGCATGAAATTTCAAACATTGTTTCTACTTGAGCCTGATGAGCCATTTACAGTTGAAGTCGGAGGTTTACATACACTTAGGTTGGAGTCATTAAAACTTGTTTTTTTAACCACACCACAAATTTCTTGTTAATAATAAACAATAGTTTTGGCAAGTCGGTTAGAACATGTACTTTGTGCATGACAAGTAATTTTTCCAACAATTGTTTACAGACAGATTATTTCACTTATAATTCACTGTATCACAATTCCAGTAGGTCAGAAGTTTACATTCACTAAATTGACTGTGCCTTTAAACAGCTTGGGAAATTCCAGAAAATGACGTCATGACTTTAGAAGCTTCTGATAGGCTAATTGATGTCATTTGAGTCAATTGGAGGTGTACCTGTGGATGTATTTCAAGGCCTACCTTCCAACTCGGTGCCTCTTTGCTTGACATCATGGGAAAATCAAAAGAAATCAGCCAAGACCTAAGAAAAATAAATTGTAGACCCCCACAAGTCTGGTTCATCCTTGGGAGCAATTTCCAAAACGCCTAAAGGTACCACGTTCATCTGTACAAACAATAGTACACAAGTATAAACACAATAGGACCACGCAGCCGTCATACCGCTCAGGAAGGAGACGCATTCTGTCTCCTAGAGACTTTGGCGCGAAAAGTGCAAATCAATCCCAGAACAGCAGCAAAGGACCTTGTGAAGATGCTGGAGGAAATGGGTACAAAAGTATCTATATCCACAGTAAAACGAGTCCTATATCGACATAACCTGAAAGGCCGCTGAGCAAGGAAGAAGCCACTGCTCCAAAAGCACCATAAAAAAGCCAGACTACGGTTTGCAACTGCACATGGGGACAAAGATCGTACTTTTTGGAGAAATGTCTTCTGGTCTGATGAAACAAAAATAGAACCGTTTGGCTATAATGACCATCGTTATGTTTGGAGGAAAAAGGGGGGGGGCTTGCAAGCCGAAGAACACCATCCAAATCGTGAAGCATGGGGGTGGAAGCATCATGTGGGGGTGCTTTGCTGCAGGAAGGACTGATGTACTTCACAAAATAGATGCCATCATGAGGGAAATTATGTGGATATATTGAAGCAACATCTCAAGACATCAGTCAGGAAGTTAAAGCTTAGTCACAAATGGGTCTCCAAATGTACAATGACCCCAAGCATACTTCCAAAGTTGTGGCAAAATGGCTTAAGAACAACAAAGTCTAGGTATTGGAGTGGCCATCACAAAGCCCTGACCTCAATCCCATAGAAAATTTGTGGGCAGAACTGAAAAAGTGTGTGCGAGCAAGGAGGCCAACAAACCTGACTCTGTTACAACTGGCTCTGTCAGGAGGAATGGGCCAAAATTCACCCAATTTATTGTCGTAAGCTTGTGGAAGGCTACCATAAACATTTGACCTAAGTAAAACAATTGAACTTCTTATGGCTGCAGGGGCAGTATTGAGTAGCTTGGATGAAAGGTGCCCAGAGGTGCCCATAGTAAACTGCCTGCTCCTCAGTCCCAGTTGCTAATATATGCATATTATTATTAGTATTGGATAGAAAACTCTGAAGTTTCTAAAACTGTTTGAATGATGTCTGTGAGTATAACAGAACTCATATGGCAGGCAAAAACCTGAGAAAAAATCGAAACAGGAAGTGGGAATTCTGAGGTTGGTCGATTTTCAACCAAGTCCCTATTGAATACACAGTGGGATATGGATGAGTTTGCACTTCCTACAGCTTCCACTAGATGTCAACAGTCTGTAGAACCTTGTCTGATGCATCTACTGTGAAGTGGGGCCGAAGGACACAGGAATTAGTCAGGTCTATCATGACCTGACCATGCGCATTCACATGAGGGAGCTCTGTTCCATCGCACATCTGAAGTCAATGTAATTCTCCAGTTGGAACGTTATTGAAGATTTGTTAAAAACGTTCTAAAGATTGATTCAATACATCGTTTGACATGTTTCTACTGACTGCTACGGAACTTTGACATTTCGTCTGCTTTTAGTGAACGCGCTTCCTGACTTTGGATTTGTTTACCAAACATGCTAACATAAATAGCTATTTGGACATAAATGATGGACATTACCGAACAAAATGAACATTTCTTGTGGAAGTGCGAGTCCTGGGAGTGCATTCCGATGAAGATCAGCAAAGGTTAGTGAAGAATTAAAATGCTTTTTATGAGTTTTGTTGACTGCACAATTTGGCGGTTAACTGTATGGCTTCCTTTTGTGGCTGAACGCTGTTCTCAGATTATTGAATATTGTGCTTTTGCCGTAAAGCTTTTTGAAATCTGACACAGCGGTTGCATTAGAATTAAGGATACACTTGTTCTTATGTGAAACATGTATCTTTCATCAAAGCTTATGATGAGTATTTATGTTATTTGATGTGGCTCTGCAATTTCTCTGGATATTTGAGGCATTTCTGAACATGGCACCAATGTAAACTGAGATTTTTGGATATAAATATGAACTTTATCGAACAAAACATATGTATTGTGTAACATGAAGTCCTTTGAGTGTCATCTGATGAAGACCAAAGGTTAGTGATTAATTTTCTCTCTATTTCTGCTTTTTGTGACTCCTGTCTTTGGCTGGGAAAATGACTGTTTTTCTGTGATTTTGCGGTGACCTAACATAATCGTTTGTGGTGCTTTCGCTGTAAATCCTATTTGAAATTGGACACTTGTGGGATTAACAGCAAGATTACCTTTAAAATTGTATAAAATACATGTATGTTTGAGGAATTTTTATTATGAGATTTGTTTGAATTTGGCGCCCTGCACTTTCACTGGCTGTTGTCATATCATCCCGTTAACAGGGATTGCAGCCATAAGAAGTTAAAGGCAATGCTACCAAATACTAATTGAGTGTATGTAAACTTCTGACCCACTGGGAATGTGATGAAAGAAATTAAAACTGAAATAAATCATTCTCTATTATTCTGACATTTCACATTCTTAAAATAAGTGGTGATCCTAACTGACCTAAGACAGGGAATTTTTACTAGGATTAAATGTCAGGAATTGTGAAAAACTGAGTTTAAATGTATTTGGCTAAGGTGTATGTAAACTTCCGACTTCAACTGTATTAAATACAATATGAGCCCAAGCCCAAATTATTGTGCCGTTATCCAATACATGGCCAAAATGATAAGCTACTGCGCATTACGCACACAAAAAAGCCAATAGATGTAGCTAGCCACATGACCAAAAGTATGTGGACACATGCTCATCAACCGTCTTATTAAAAATCATGGGCATTAATATGGAGTTGGTCCCCCTTTGCTGCTACAACAGCCTCCACTCTCCTGGGAAGGCTTTCCACAAGATGTTGGAATATTGCTGCGGGGACTTGCTTCCATTCAGCCATAAGAGCATTACTGAGGTCGGGCACTGATGTTGGGTGAATAGGCCTGGCTTGCAGTCGGCATTACAATTCATCCCAAAGGTCACCGGTCAGCAACAGTTGTGGCTGAAAAATCCTTTGTATATATGCCGTCTTCGGTAAATAAATGAAACTAGCTCCAGTAGGCTAATCTTTGAGTGTGAACTGTATTATAGGGAGTGGAATTACGCACATGGTTCAAACTATGACAAAGCAGAAGAGAACATGCGATTCTGGTGAAGCACGAGGCCTGCAAAGTCACAAGTATAGGTTAGCGAAATTGAAACATAGTGCCTAATTGTATAATTAGTAGGCTGACGCACAAACACAATATTTCGCCTAACGTTTTTAGCCTTCCTCCTCTCCATTGTTGCTTCATTCATTCATTCATTCCTCGCTTTCAGAAGTTAAATATGTTTGTCCTCATCTTCATTCGAATGACATCCTTGAATAATATAGGACTAGAACTAGATGCACTTTCACTTCTTTTCAAGAAGATTGAATGGTTATGGGTCTAAATAAATAACTGCTATAGCCTACCACCATCACGGGTTCACTCCTTTTAACGTACCTGTGAGTTCTATTGGGCTGCTGTATTTAACATTAGGTAAAAAAGAGCTTGCGTCCCTCTTCAAATAGTCTATTGGTATAAGAAAAATAATGTCCAGCAAGCTATTCTGGTCTAGCTTTTTCTGCATGGGACTCCAAGAGCTAAGGAGCATTTGTTAAAGAAGAGGCCAGCAGAGCACAGGTGCTTGCACAAGAGAGAGGATATAAGTTAAGCTTATTATGCATAACCCATAATTAACTTCTTATGGCTGGGGGAGCTATTTTCACATTCAGATGAAAAGCGTGCCCAGAGTAAACTGCCTGCTACTCAGGCCCAGAAGCTAAGATATGCATATTATTAGTATATTTGGATAGAAAACTCTGAAGTTTATAAAACTGTTTGAATGATGTCTGAGTATAACAGAACTCATATGGCAGGCAAAAACCTGAGAAATCCAACCAGGAAGTGGGAAATCTGAGGTTTGTAGATTTTCAAGTATATGCCTATCCAAGATGGTGTAAATTTGGTCCGATTGCACTTCCTACTTCCACTAGATGTCACCAGTCTTTAGAACCTTGTTTCAGGCTTCTACTGTGAAGGGGGAGCGAATAAGAGCTGTTTGACTAAGGGGTCTGGCAGAATGCCATGAGCTAAGTCACGCGAGCGGCCAAGAGCAAGCTGCGTTCCCTTTCATTTCTAAAGACAAAGGAATTGTCCGGTTGGAATATTATTGAAGATTTATGATAAAAACATCCTAAAGACTGATTCTATACATCGTTTGACATGTTTCTACAAACTGTAATGGAACTGTTTTGACTTTGTCTGGACTAAGTGCCTGCGCCTTGTGAATTTGTGAACTAAACGTGCAAGCAAAAAGGAGGTATTTGGACATAAATGGACTTTATCGAACAAAACAAACATTTGTGGAACTGGGATTCCTGGGAGTGCATTCCGATGAAGATCAAAGGTAAGTGAATATTTATAATGCTATTTCTGACTTCTGTTGACTCCACAACATGGCGGGTATCTGTAAGGCTTGTTTTGGTGGCTGAGCGCTGTACTCCGATTATTCCATGGTGTGCTTTCGCTGTAAAGCTTTTTTGAAATCTGACACTGCGGTTGCATTAAGGAGAAGTATATTTTTAATTCCACGCATAACACTTGTATTTATCAACATTTATGATGAGTATTTCTGTAAATTGAGGTGGCTCTGCAAAATCACCGGATGTTTTGGAAGCAAAACATTACTGAACATAACGCGCCAATGTAAACTGAGATTTTTGGATATAAATATGAACTTTATCTAACAAAACATACATGTATTGTGTAACATGAAGTCCTATGAGTGCCATCTGATGAAGATCAAAGGTTAGTGATTAATTTTCTCTATTTCTGCTTTTTGTGACTTCTTTGGCTGGAAAAATGGCTGTGTTTTTTGTGACTAGGCACTGACCTAACAGAATCGCATGGTATGCTTTCGCCGTAAAGCCTTTTTGAAATCTGACACTGTGGTGGGATTAACAAGTTTATCTTTAAAATGGTGTTTAATACTTGTATGTTTGAGGAATTTTAATTATGAGATATGTTGTTTGAATTTGGCGCCCTGCACTTTCACTGGTTGTTGTCAAATCGATCCCGTTAATGGGATTTCAGCCGTAAGAAGTTAAAGCTAATACTGCATTGAATTCATTACCGGAAAGGGGTAGGCTAGGACATCTATATACAGTGCATTTGGAAAGTATTCAGACCCCTTGACTTTCCACATTAAGTTACAGCCTTATTCTAAAATGGTTTCAATTTACACACAATACCCCATAATGACAAAACATAAAAATGTTTAGAAATGTTTACTAATTTATTAAAAACAGGGGTGCAACTCAATATTACGTTTTTTTGTTTTGTTGACTCCGTGTATATTTAAGCATTAAGGCACGGAGGGGTGTGGTATATGGCTGTTCCTATGCACTACGCAAAGCGGAGTGCCTGGATAGAGCCATTAGCCATGGTATATTGGCCATATCCCACAAACCCCGGAAGTGCCTTATTGCTTTTATAAACTGGTTACCAAGGTAATTAGAACAGTAAAAAGTAATTTGTCATTCCCGTGGTCTGATACACCATGACTTTCAGACAATCATTGAGGGTTTGAACCACCCAATTTTTAAACATTTTAATAGCAGGACACTAAAGTTATTCCACTGAAGAATTAGGCTGTTTAAGTAGGTTTGAATCCTAAGCAACCTGCATACACATTGTTTGAAGTACAATAGACCAACAAAGCTGCTGTAGGAGGTCAAAGCTGTGTGCTGGAAAACCTTGGTAGAGCATGGGTGGAGTAGGCATTGTGGTGCTCATGTGAATTTCCTATTTCGTTTAAGACTGATGCGTACTTCTCACTTAAAAATGTTTTTGCTTTGAATATCCATGGTTTTACATCGGAAGGTGATTACATTATAGCACAGCAATACATAAGTAAAAATACACAATGACAAATGGCAACAGAAAGTGTAGTAATTAATATTTATTTAATATTAAAATAGCAGATTTTTCAGAGGGATGTAAAAAAAAAAAAACAGAAACCCATTTAAGCCAATATGGAGTTAACTGGAAAAAAAGACAAATCGAGCAAGCTCCTGGAAAATAAAAATCAATATGTAGCCTACCCATCAACCATTTACATACATTATTGACGGTCACATTAGGCGGCTCGGAGAGCAAGGCATGAAGTGGCACAAACCGCTCTGTGTTCTGCGCCAGCAGAGTGCCTGTGCTACTTCTCGCCATGACATCCTAGTCACCCCCCTCGATGGAAACGACTTGGGATACACCTAGGGGACGGCACTGGTGTGGCAGATGCACGGATTTGGTCATCCAAAGGTTTCCCGGGACAACGGTGGTCTTCTCTGATATCGCACAGCGTAGGAGCTGGATGTTCCAGAGGATAAACTAGTGCATTGAGGGCCTTGTGCTCCATCAATCAGCTGGTGTACGCATTTCAGGGAACACAATCCACTACCCTGCCACTAAACAGTGTGTCCCTGGGATGTACCGTAGAGGTGGAGTGCATCTGGGCATTTTTTATACTTCTATTGGTCATTTTTTAAGCTAGGACTCCGGTACACAGGCGGGAGCACTCCAGTAAAGTAGATGGTAACTCACCATAACGTTGGATGCCAACTGCCGATAAACTCCACAGAAGAAAAGGCGGAGGCAACAACGCTGGTTGGTAGCTAGCTAGGACAACAGTAGACAGTGTCTTTCACCCCAGCTTGTCGGACACTGTTTTCCTGCAGTTCTGTGAACGACGGCGAAGGCAGGTGTTTGGTAGGCGTTAGCGAAGGACACTGGTTGCTAGCTAGATAAGTAGGACTTCAGTACACAGCAGGCGGAATTGTTAACTAGCTCGCACACCAGTAGACAGCGTACTTTGCAGGTGGTTAGCATGCAGGAGCAAAGGACACTGTCCTAGCTAGTTAGATATCAGGAACCCAATGGGATGCTCGAGGTCTGAATTGCGGGCCGCAAACACACACTATTGGCAAGACGCGCGCACTAGTACACACACACACACACACACCACAGTCCCTGTCCATTGCAACTCAGCAATGCTCTGAAGAGCCACCTAATAAGCACACAACATACGTGTGTGTGTTGTTGGGACTGGGGTGTCAAAACAATACATGAAAGAGAAATGGTTAAAACCCTGCCTATTTCTACCATTTCGCATCTTAAAATCTGATTTTAAACCTAACCACACAGGTTACCTTATGTCTAGCCCCAACCATAAATTAAAACCAAAAAGCTAATATTTATGAATTTTTACAATAACCAATTTTGACTGTGGCTGTGGTAACCCTTCAGATTCCATGGCTGTAACGTTAACGCTTACAGGCTGACTGCATCGCATGTGCGAGCGTTGCAAAATAAATTTTGAAATCTATGTTATTCAATTATTATGCGCGCCAACGAGCGTCTGCATTGCCAAGGGCTAAATTTGAAGTCAGTTCTAGTTCTGACGCATATCACGCTGTAAGTCCTGCCTCTCCCATATCCTCATTGGTTATACCCACGTGGGTGACTGAAAGACGAATGAGGTCAGTGGCGGTAATGCACCTAATTTGTGAAAGTTGCCAATTGCATTATAAAGTCAAGAGAAGAAAAACCCTGGAAAAAGGAGAGATGACTAAAAACGAGTCAGTTGACCATTTTATGTGTGGATTAATTGTCGGAGTAGAGGACCTTGTGCATTTCACGTAAAATAACTCAATGTTTATATCCCAGGACAAATCAGCTAGCAAGTGCAAGCTAGCTAAATTGCCATACATGTTTAATGCTTTCGACCTGTCCCCAAATTAATATAATTGGTTCAGAGTTTGTTTTGATATTTTAACCTGCGTGTCGTGATCGCGTTTGGTGTGAGGGGACAAAATACATTTATGCACGATGGCGCACACGCGCAGTCGGTTTGGGTTCCGTGTTATGCTGCATTTAGACTTAGGATGTAAAAACATACCAGTCGGCATAGTGGAACAAGAAAGCATGAAAGACTGACGTCATAGGCAAGCCAGTATGCATTGCTATGGTTCTTTCAGTAAACAAACCAATCAACATCCGGTAGAAAACAACACTATGGCAAACGGCAAAAGTGGAAACATTTGAACTCTGGCGGCAAGCCCCGTCTACCGTGGTGGCTGACCTCAAAAGGCATTTACCATTATGCTCGCATTGAAAACAATGACATCCGGTTTGCTGTCTACCATCTAAAACACTACATTACACTACAAACCCTGTCATGAACGCATTATCTTGACACTATTTAAAATTGACAGTCTGGTGATGACAGGACACTTGTTCTTCATTCACTCAGTACTGATTGAACTTTGTTTTAACCATTGCATGTATAATGCGTGGCAGTTTCCCAAAGTTGCGCATTGACTAGGAACTTTACTTAGCTAGCTGTGATTTGTTTGTGGAAGAATGCGGGATAGCTATATTGTGCCGGTGCATGATCCGTCCATTCAGCTAACATTACAGCCTTGGTGCTAGCTAACGTTACTGGCTAAAGTTAGTTGGCTAGCCAACTGGCAATATAAGCCAAGGACGTTTGCTATGCTATTTGTGCTTATTACGCGCAAGTGTCAAAGACCAACAGTTTACACAAATGACTTCAGCCATGTGAAAAACCTGCCATAGCAAAATAGTTAGATTCCTTTGCGTGTAGCTTGCCTCGCATCCGACTGGTGTTAACTAGCTACTTGCACTGTTAATGCGCAACTCAATTGCTTTGGTCCAGTTTTAGAACTCAGATGTGTCTGAAAAGATGTTAGCATTGTCAGAAATGCTACAACAATGTAGCACATCGTTGGTGCTTATCGGACAGAAATGAGCATGTGAGTGATAAATTATACATTTAATACAAACTGTTGCACCTACAAACGTATTCATTCTGAAAGGTGGAAAGTAATGGTCACTAAATGGATGCTGTAGCATAGTTTTAATCAGACATCTGGAATTTCAGCTAGGTTTGGGTAAAGAAATAATGGCCAACAAAGCCAGTCTGTTAACAGAGTTATTCAATGAAAATGAAAACAAAAGGATGAAAGGGAAAGTAGTTTGGAGTGGGATGAGAGAATTTGTGAAGGGAGATGGACTGACAGCGTTCAATTTGGACATGTGCCACAGTCACAGGGACAATGGGGAAGTGTACTGCAGTGACCCTGGATTGACTATGGTGTGGGTTTCCTATGAGTGTGTGTGTGTGTGTGTGTGTGTGTGTGTGTGTGTGTGTGTGTGTGTGTGTGTGTGTGTGTTTCCTATGCGTGTTTCCTATGTGTGTTTTAGCCCGTGTCTGTGTAGTATGTATGTTATAGAGAGATAAGAGGACAGCTTGGGGAAAATACAACTAACAACCTCCTATTTTCCATCAGTGACTAATGATTGTAGCAGGGCTTCCCCATTGTAGCAACTGGCCCCACTATTGCCTAATAAAATGTATTCTGACCACAATAAGCACTCTACAAACTGTTGTAACCCCAGTTTCATCAACCCTGGTTCAATATACTGTCAGAATGTGAATTCAAATCCATTCTGGCCTGCCCAATTTTACTTCACCATGGTGCTCATGTGACTCGTGGGTACTGAGGTGTTCAATACTCTCTCCAGTAAGTGCATGAAAGCCCTGTTGCAATGTCCCAGTCCCCGACTCTCCCACCTAAAGTCAAGGACGGTACAGCACACCATCGTTCCACTCTCATCAATTCCGCTGGACTTCAAACACTCATTCGATCTCCTGCCTTCAGCACTCAACATCAAAGAGTTCATGAAACGTGACAAGTCTACTTTTATACCACCAAGGTTTTAGTAAAAGACCAACTATAAAAGCCTCCGTTTTCTCACCTTCTACCTACCACTGCATCTCTTTCCTGTCCCCAGGAGGCTGTTTTACCCTGGAGTGACCATGCTAGCATCCTCACACCCAAGGTGACTAATCTGCTAAGGACCAGGATATTTATTTTATTTAACCAGGGTAGAACATGTGAAAGTGCTCGCACCAAGTTGAAAAGTGAAGGGTGAACCAGTCAGGGTGTAGCTGGAAAGGGGAGACTCAAACACATGCTCTAGGGCACCCACAAGCCTAGTCTTTTGCCCATCCCTGAAAGTGTGTGTAAAAACACATACCTAGAACTCAATGTATGCTTTGGATGAAGTCAAAAAGTTCCAGGCTCAACATTGAGTTAAACTAGCAACTCTCTCCGTCATCCTGCCCAGGAGTCAGTGTTTTGCCCTAACCATCCATCCTCCAGCCCTTTCCCTCCGAGGCTCCCACCGTTTCCTGGCCCCTGATGGCCTTCCTCTCTGTCAGGACATTTATCTTGGAGTGGGATGGCACTCACACACATTCTGTCACTGTGTTCAACATGAGGGGGGCAGGGTCGTGGAGAGGTTCTGACATCCTCTCTTATGCAGCACACACATACTCCCAACAGGAAGGTAACACCGCTTAACACCCTACATTCTAAACAAAAAGGTGAACAATTGTTTCCTGAACAAAACCACTAGGCTATATCTCCACCCAATGCACTTGCCCTAGGACCATATATAGGAGGTAGTCATCTTCTGACGCAGATCACACACACAGGAATTCAGCCTAGAAATCAGAATGTAGGCTGTTCTGCAGTAATATAAACAGGACGGCTAAAAATACATGCTGTGTTATGCTCTGGTAATGCAACTTAATCAATTTCATTCCTCTGCTTCACTACGGGTGTGTCTGAATGCCAACAGTATGAATCTGCATTCTCAAAGGCACAAAAAAAAAAAAAAAAAATCATGAGACAATATGGAGAGATAAGATGGAGAGCAGGAGAGGAAATGAACAAGGGAGAGGAATAAAGGACAGTCATTGAGAGGGGGGAGAGGAATAAAGGACAGTCATTGAGAGAAGAATGCAGAAAGTGAAGAAAGATGGGGTAAAATAATGAAAAATAGGAGGTAAAGCACCAACCTCTGCTGAGCCTCTGCTTCTCTCCAGACAGGATTCCTGGGGTGTCGATGATGCTGATGCTCTCCAATACAGCGTTGGGCATCTGAGCACACACAAACCTGGGAGAAAGATGCAGAGCGTTGATATGTAGTAGGGCAGACCCCATTTAGTTGAATGGTTGATTGTTTGGTCGACCAGCATTTCTTCAGTCGAGCAGTTGCAATAATGTTTTACTAAAATCATGGTGTACCTGACACCTGTTTGATTGGTGCCTGTCTGAGTGGACTAATCCATTGTGAATGCCGTGGGGCTGGCACATTAGTGATGTGATCTATTAGTCTAAGACATGCTACTGAAATTGTATATAGTTATATTATGTAAGAATGGTGCAACACAAATAAAATTATATTATTCTATAACAAATGCGCGTTCTCCCGCGTTGGATAGTGGTCTGCGGTTCTGAAACATAATTGCGCTGTTGAATTGGCACCTTCCTAGACCATGCTGGTATGTGCATAATAGCAAAGTTAACAAGCATATTGGTGTTGAGAACCATGCGGCGGAGTCACCAACAAAGAGTTAGGAGACGAGAAAACAGCCCTTGCCTTAATTGTCTAAGAACAGTGAGAGGAAACCAACTTATGTCTATAATCAATACCCTAAAATGTTAAGTGCCTGGCTTTATAAATCATCCATATATAGTGCATTCAGAAAGTATTCAGACCTTGACATTTTCCAAATTTTGTTACGTTACAGTCTTATTCTAAAATGAATTGAATTGCCCCCCCCCCCAACCTACACACAATACATCATAATGACAAAGAAAAAACAAGTTTATGCATTTTTTCTAATATATTTAAAAAGAAATCACATTTACATAAGTATTCAGACCTTTTACTCAGTACTATGTTGAAGCACCTTTGGCAGCGATTACAGCCTCGAGTCTCCTTGGGTACGACGCTACAAGCTTGGCACACCTGTATTTGGGGAGTTTCTCCCATTCTTCTCTGCAGATCCTCTCAAGCTCTCCACAGTATAATTCTAGAGCTCTGTCAGAGTGACCATCAGGTTCTTGGTCACCTCCCTGACCAAGGCCCTTCTCCCTCGATTGCCCAGTTTGGCCGGGCAGCCAGCTCTAGGAAGAGCCTTGGTGGTTCCAAACTTCTTCCATTTAAGAATGGAGGCCACTGTGTTCTTGGGGACCTTCAATGCTGCAGAAATGTTTTGGTACCCTTCCCCAGTTCTGTGCCTCAACACAATCTTGTCTCAGAGCTCTACGCACAACTCCTTCGACCTCATGGCTTGGTTTTTGCTCTGACATGCACTATCAACTGTGGGACCTTATATAGACAGGTGTGATCCTTTCCAAATCATGTCCAATCATTTGAATTTACCACAGGTGGACTCCAATCAAGTTGTAGAAACATCAAGAATGATCAATGGAAACAAGATGCACCTGAGCTCAATTTCAAGTCTCATAGCAAAGGGTCTGAATACTTATGTAAATGTGTGTTTTATATTTTTAATACATTTGCAAAAATTGCCTAGTCATTATGTGGTGGTGTGTGGATTGATGAGGGGAGAAAAAACAACAACACGTCGTATAAACAATTTCACAAATTTGTCTTATTATTGTCATCATCAATCGTTATAATATGTCATTATCATTAGCAGGCTTAGTATAATCACCATCGAGCTGTAGAGCGCATCCTGTTTAGCTTTAATACCGTAACTTAGGCCTATATCTCAATACTTATATAGGCTACTGTATCAATCAATTATTTGTTCATGTCATCACACAAGTCAGTTTGAAATGCAATCAAGCATTTTAGTTAAAAAAAATTATTCAATGGTTGCTATATTTAACGTAAACAATAAATAGGCCTAAACCGTTCCACTTCAGAAATTGAATTCACAAATTAATGCAACTTTTCTGTAATAAAGGCTTTACAAAAACAAAAAATTCTGGTATGCTTATAATTTATTTCGTGTTTACAATGTTCAGAAAAATGATATTGTAATCTAACCGCACCTGTTTGGCATGTATCGCATACTCCTGACCTTTTCTTAATCTCCAGTATTTTCCACAACTAGTCAAATTTATTCCACACATCTGAATTCCCCTCTACCCCCTGAGCAACCAATAAACATTCCCTCGTTTATATACAGTAATCCCTCGTTTATCGCGGGGGTTACGTTCCGAAAATGACCCGCGATAAGTGAAATCCGCGAAATAGAAAACTTTTTTTTTTTTTTACAATTAGCAACTATTACATGTATACAAATACAGTGACTCACGTGTAGGCCGTTTCACTGCTCTTCAGACTGGGCCGCTGCATCCTGACTGCGCTCTGCAGTGTTCTCTTCTTCTGAAGCCCGCGGTGCAGGTGTGTTTGTTCGGGAGAAGAACATAGTGATAGGCAGCTGTTGTCGCTCTTTTTTCTTCTTTGCAAAAAGATCCTTGTACACCGACATGCCACCATCGATTACGTTGGAGAACTGTAATGAACGGCTCATCAAAGGGTCCCATTCCTCAGCTACTCGCTTAAGTTCAGTGGCCATTCGCACCATGGTTGCTAAGCGACCAAGCGTTAGTCCTTCCTCCTCATCTCTCGTGTCCTCTTCTCCCTCTTCTCTTTCATCGTCGCTTTGTGGCTTTGTCATTTCTGCCAGCTCTGCATCGGTCAGCGGCTGTGCGTCTCCATCAATCAGGGCGTTTATGTCATCCGGACTCATGTCATTAAAAAAAGCTGCATAGCTTTTACCTTCCCTTAGCATGTCCAGAAGTTTAACTTTATCTGAGATAGGTAGCATCTTCCGCCGTTTGGGCCCATCCGCAGGTGCTTTTGTCGGTCCAGGCCGTTTCGTCGACATTATGGGTTTAGGAGATGTTCGAAATTACAAGATAATTTGGCCAACTTAATGTAAATTTGCCAAGCTGTTTTATGTACGTACACATAACTGCACGAGACGACAAAATGATAGCACAATTCGTAGCATGTTTTGATACAAGAAGCGGGAGTGAGTTTTTAGCGAATCAGAATGCAGAGCACAATGCACCAAAAAAAAAAAAAAAATGCATTATGAAAATCCGCGAAATAGCGAATCCGCGATAAGTGAACCGCGAAGTGGCGAGGGATCACTGTATAGTTTAGTTGATCCTGTTTTTCCATTCACATTATCAACACATTTGATCTAATTTATGCTTATTTATAAGTTCTGATGACAAGTAAATTACTGGAACTGAGCTTTGATGCAAACCTACATCCTCCGACATCTTACAAGACAATAGATGAGGAGCTGTATCTGAGCTGTCCAGCTCCTCTAGAAATAGACTGACTATTGTTTTAGGAGACCCTCCAAATCAAGGCACAAAACCATATGCTACACTCAATACAACGAGCACACCCACACACTTTGTCCATTCTGTTATAAAACTATTTAGAGAAAGAGTTCAACAAAATCACTTGTGGAAATGTTGGGCAGCTAGCTAGGCCTTAACACCGGAGAACAATAAACACATGACTCCTGCATGATTATTTGAACACCATGTACTTGAAGCAGCTTTCATTTTTCATCCACCCTCAGAGGCAGTCAGTACATTTAGTTGGCAAACTAGACATTTACAAGACGAGATAGACTTATCTATCCGCTGTCAGGCAATTCAAATGTAGTAGAGTCTTGTGTGAAGGGCCTTCAGTGGAATGATATAGTGAACCTGTACATGAGCTCATTTTCTTAGAAATGAGAGTAAATGGCAAAAAGCAGAGCATACTGGAAAAAGCGATTATCGCTTTCCCCTCCCCTCAATGTGACAGAGTGGCAGGAATTCCCTTATTATGGCAGAGGTCTTATCTTTCTAACCCCTTACCTCATCTGATCATGGAAAAAGTTTCCTCAGTGTATCTGGATGCGTATGCATAACTCCTGACTAAACCACTCCATGTCGCTCACACAGCCACCATCACCCAATCCTGAAACATACTTGCCGGTTGCAGTCATAAAATTAAATAACATTAAAAAAAAAAAACCCTAACCCCTCAATTGCAACCCTCCACATATCACTCAGCCAGAGGCAGCCCTTATCGTCACGACACACCCACCCTTCCTGGATGTTTCCCTTAGATTTTCCCCAGCCCCATTTATGTTGGGTCTCTTCCTCAGAGTCTCCGCTCCCTCAATTTTTTCCCCACATCTACTCTCATCCCGAATTCCTGGCGTTCCCTTGGCTCGGTTGCCAACGGACGTGGTCTGTGTGTGAGCTGTAAAGTCAAAAACAGAAAGGGGGCTCTGGGAGGCATTGACAGCAGCAGCATACACCACCCTGACAGGTTCATCATGCATCTGGAGTACTGTTAGGGGGTTTAGGGGTTGAGAGATGCAGCAGAGTGGGGCTGGCTAGAACGGCAAGGTTATGGATGACAGTGCTGTGCATGATTGCCAAGAGAGAAAGGAAACACGTTACGGGTCAATGAGCTGCCTATTGTTTGAAGGAGAAACGGCTGATTCAGTACCCGAGTTCTTTCTGCCAAGGCAAAGCTGAAGTAAGGGTCTGACTCTGGCCTTTCTGCTCAGAAAGCCTGACCAGTCCACAGACACAGAAAGAGTTTAAGAATCCCTGCACTAAAATAGTGAATTAACGAGCCAAATGTTTCAGGGCAGGGGGTAACAGTCGCATAGAGCCAAGTATAAACTCAGCTGGTAAGTACCGCTATTGTAGCTTTTTATCAGCGCTTCCCCAGGAGAGCATCACCACTCCCTCTTACTGTTAAAACCCCAGTCCCCACTCCCTACACATGACGACATTCAATACAGAGGATCCCATTCCTCAAGTGGCAGGCTAGTGTCAACTTGGGTCACACCCAAGGGAAAAGCACAACTGATTGAAAATAGAGTTGTTCTGAACACAGTGCTAAAAACACTGACATGTGACATGACACATCCACCTCAACTTTCAAAGGCAATTTTAAGTAAGGGGGTTGGGGTTGTACAGTCTTTCTGTTCTCATATTTCAAAATCCATAAGAGTGTGTGAGTATAATATATAAAAAAAAACATTTTACACAAAGCAAAAGATAAGCCTACATCTGCTTTTCAACTGCCACCCAAAAACATTATTTTCCATATGCACTACTGGAATGCAGGATAAAGTGATGCACACAGTCCAGGTAGTCACAAAATGTAGCTTCAGTAGCACAGCTCAATGTGTAACCTAACTAATATATTTAATTATGTGAGAAAATGGAGGTGAGTCTTATTCTGTTGACATGATGATCAATGCTTGACAACCCTTCGACAGAAAAATATTCTCATCATGTAGACTAGCCTACCCACTGTATCTGCGAGCTGTTGGCTAGAGCACAAGTGCCAAGACCAGTCCAGAGTAGGCACATTTGCCATTTAACGCAACAGTTTGTGGAAAAACTATCAGTAGAGGGGAGTCAAGTGCAAGTGTTGGTTCAGGGACGTGATTTATTTTATTATCGTTTTGGTGGAAACGCACCACTGGTGGGAAAATACAAATGTTCTATATGTGGATTTTTTAATAATCGCCTGAAAATCTGTCACCACCTAGCTATAAACCATTTGAGTTGACATTCATATTTTTTTATGTTGAATAAATGAATGCGAAAAGGTGTATTTCATAATCTAGACGTACTCCATAAATTAGCGCACACTATAAGTAGTATGACACCAAGATGTTGTCTGTATCATATACGGTTCACATATGATAAAGGTGTTGTATTCGGCGCATGTGAAAAATACAATTTGATTTGAATGTATAGGTCTAAAAAAGGGCCACTTCCATCATGATTTCCTCAAAAATGGTTTGTGATACAAATGTTAAAATGCATGTCAAACATAGAAACCTCATGGGAGGAACTGTGAGAATTGCTGGATCAATCCGAGATTCCAAAAATATTTTCCACTCCCACTGGCATGGAATCGCCATAGACTGTTGCAAGTGAAATGATTCACAGAGCGATGGTCATGATTTAGCATAGTTTTAGTGAAGCAAAAGGTCCATAACACTGACAATCCACTGTAAAGATTATGAGTATGTTTCTGACATCAGTTATACATTAAATAAAACAATAGTTGGTCAGGATACAACATTGTAGAATTGGTGTGTAAATTACAAATTTATGAGGCCTCTAATGACTTGTTGCAGTTTCCCAGGAGGATAGACTACATATTTATTGGCTATTAACATGCAGGTGTTTTATCATGCCTTTTTTTCACTGATACGGGTCCGGTCTTTGTAATTTAACCAATTTGATGCTGAAGTGATAAAATAATGTCCAAAATTGGGATTAGTAAAGTACTACTCTACCCTGTCTGTCCAGGTATTCTGCATGAATGTGGGAATCAATGTAACAATGAAAGCAGCACCAGTTAATAATTGATCAAACCCAACAGCCGCTTCCGCAGCTTGTACCAGGACAGTGGCTGTGTCATGGGTCCTCTGAGGGGAGGAGACATTCTGCAATACAATTATCATACTTACAATACGTACAGTGTAATTAATAGATCACACATTTTCTCTCAGTCAGAGTAAGGGTAATAGTCTAGCTACTATCAGAGTTGATTCTCATTTCTTACATAAGCTATGCCAGCTCTTGCATTAATGTACAGAAGTTGATTGCAAGGTGATGTCAAAACAGGATGGACCTATTGACCACACCCCATTTCACTTTAAGAGACGACCTTAATAATATTCGTCATACTCCCATGACAGCTCTGTGTGAGAGTATTATGAAAGCATAGATAGGAGGGGGAGTATTTTGTTCAGGTAGTAAACTTGTTAAATCGATCAGTCTCAGTCAAAGGACATGGGCTGAGTAGAGGTGGCTCTTCAACGTAAACACACAGCCACTCCGCTCCATACTGTCACACACTGAACCGAGGATAAGAATGAATAAGATACCAAATATGAATATATGGAGAGAAAAAAAAGTTAAATGATTATCCGGTGATTCTCGAGCAAATATGAGAATCAATAGAGAAGAGCTAGCTAACGTTAGCTATCCACCAAAAGTGCTAACTCAGGCCATCTTTTTAATTCCCTGGCTGGGGGAATTTATAAAATATTCCCAGTTAGCTGTCCAAATAAACTAGTATTTCGCTAAGTAGTTACACTGGACTGGGACTCACCGGTTAAGAAAAGCGTTGCCAAAAGCGTTGAGTTTTCTGAATGGTTTCTTGGGGTCAACTACTAGAGCGTTGCCTGGGATCAGCCCCTCCTGCTCTCCATGCATGACCGCTATGAAGGAGTCGGTGGTCGGTTCGGGCCCTATCCGCATGCCGGGGAAATCTTGCTCCATTAGATGCCGGATAAATGTGGTTTTACCTGTAGAGTATTGGCCAACCAAGAGCACCATAGGCTTGTTGTCAAAGTCGGCATCTTCCAAAGCGGGTGAATGGAAATCGTGGAAGCGGTAGGTGTCTTCCAAAGGAAAGAGTTTGGTCCTGTACAGTTTTTTCAGCCCTTCAGAGACATTTTGGAATAGTTCTGGGTCCTTCTTGCCATCCCTTTTAAACATGGTGCCCGAATTCGCAAATATTGCAGATGTACTTGTTATCTCAATGCAACGGTAGTAGTTCAATTAAGTACAGCTGTTTATATCGCTGGATAACGGTCCTATGTCTCTCCCCGATGAGGTAGAAAGTTTGAATTAGTAAGTTTGCTAGCCAGCCAGACGGTTAGCTTTCTAAGTGTCTTTAATAGCTAGCTCGCTCAGTGTCTCCTCTTCACTCAGAATAATGTGATAACGGTCTGAGGGTTTCGGCTAGCTACCACAGTTTGTGCAAATTAACAGACGGTTTTTCTGGTCGAAGCTATTTACTTTTACAATAGATTAATGAAGCTATCAAACACGTTTGCTCTAACTCTGGAATTCAAACCGCAAGGCTAGCAGCAGACCAAGAAACCGTCTCTTGTCAGACAACCGTGCTTCTCCAGTCAGGTCTCGAGCCCTCCCTAGCGGAACGTCAAAAAGCGTGTAACAGTGAGGGGATTCGATTAATATTGCCCGGGCTCCAGGGTAGGCGTGTTTTGCACAGGGTGAAAGTTGATTGCATTCGTTTTGGAAAAGGGCTAACCCCCAATCGTGAGCCAGGTGCCCGGTTCAAAGTCCACGGCGAAGTCGACTCAAACCAAAAGTGATGTCATTATGCACGATGAGTAATGAGTAGAATTCTGTGTTTTAACATGCAAACGTGATTGCTTTTGATAAAAACGCTTTATCTGCCTTCCCAATGAAAACTAGTTTTAAAATGTAAACATATATTTTATGTAAAAGAGATGTATGTTTCTGGCCAATGCACCGTGCTGCCTTGTTGACAACATGGCCGAGCGGTGCAGATTACTGTTAGATTTGATAAAGGCATTCCTCCCTCACCACTTTTGCCCGTTCACCTTACTGGCCATAGACCGGTGTCTTGCGGCTCAGCATAATTGAATCGATTCAGTATGACGCCTGTATAGCAGAGTAAAAGGCAAAGCGCGAGTTATAATTGGGCCCAAAATCTGTCTTCTCCAGCAGTTGGCGTTTTTTCCACTCACCTAGCGATGAGTTTTTGTATGGAGGTCAACGAGAGTGTCGAATTTGGTTAACAAAAATGGAATGGCTTATTTGCAACGTGTGGTTTATTTGATCGAATAGAAGTTATAAGTAGCACGGACACGTGACATCCCGGCCACTTTCAGAAAAAAATACTT
The DNA here is from genome assembly GCF_016432855.1 of Salvelinus namaycush. Taxonomy (NCBI): domain Eukaryota; kingdom Metazoa; phylum Chordata; class Actinopteri; order Salmoniformes; family Salmonidae; genus Salvelinus; species Salvelinus namaycush. The sequence continues at coordinate 29,094,830 of NC_052332.1, forward strand.
TATATCGTGGCGCAGTGGTCTAAGGCACTGCATCTCTGTGCTAGAGGTGTCATTACAGACCCTGGTTCGATCCTGGTATCACAACTGGCCATGATTGGGAGTCCCAAAGTGCGGTGCACAATTGGCCCAGCTTCGTTCGGGTTAGAGTTTGGCCAGGGTAGGCTGTCATTGTAAATAAGAATTTGTTCTTAACTGACTTGCCTAGTTAAATACATGTTAAAAATAAATGTCAGAGTTCATAGTGTATCTGCCCTCTCATTGGCTAGAATGGTCCCACCTGATCTTGCTTCCTCCCAACTGCCTTCCATTTTTGAAGATATTTATTTTCATCCTTAGAGCGGCCACTAGGGTATGTGATCAATATGATGGATCATCTGTGATAGGGCTCGCCAGTCCTAAAAAACACAAATGAGTTATCTCTGGTTAGTTCATCCATTCCTATGGGGAAAATCTCAAAACCATTACTGACACCCCTCTCGGCCCACTGCAGTTTGCCTACAGAACTAACAGGTCTGTGGAGGACGCTATCAGCATGGGCCTACACTACATTCTCAAACACCTCAATAACCCAAAGACGAATGCAAGGATATTGTTTCTGGACTTTAGCTCTGCATTTACAGTTTTTTCTGAATGCTTAAACACTAACAGTGATTCTTGAAGCACTATCTCTGAAACCATTAACACTTGTAGCCAATGCATTTACCAAGTGTGCCAAACTGAATGCACGTTCTCTGCTTTACACTCAGTTTGCAATTTAATAACACACTTCTAGCAAAACTGTAAACATTGGTCTCTACATTGCTACACTATTTCGCCAATTGCCTTTCCACATTGACACGTGAAAACACTTTCAGATAATGAGTTCACTTACAAATCAGAGCTTGAGCACTATAAATAGGCAACAGGTAAACATTTGGTTTGGACAACAATGGAGGCCAATATTGGACAGCGAGTAAGAGGGGTGAGAACTAGAGGAGCACGAGGAAGAGTAGGACGAGGAGGTGAAGAAGTAAGAGGAGGAAGAGGTGAAGTAGGACGTGGGAGAAGGAGAGGACGGGGAAGAGGAAGGGGTGTCAGGAACACAATAACTGATGAAATCCGAGCGACTGGTTGACCATGTTGTCAACCATGGGATGAGCATGAGGGAGGCTGGGCAACGGGTTCAACAAAATCTGAGCCGCTATAAGGAGAGGACGGGGAAGGGGAGTCAGGAACACAATAACTGATGAAATCCGAGCGACTGTGGTTGACCATGTTGTCAACCATGGGATGAACATGAGGGAGGCTGAGCAACGGGTTCAACCAAATCTGAGCCCCTATACTGTTGCAGGTATCATCCAGATATTTCAAAATGAGAACCGGTAAGTAACTGTAAGTGCTGTAGTCTTACTGGTACAGTAATATGTACTGTACTTTCATAATGAGAAGGATCTATCAATAAAACCATTCAAATGTTTTTAGTTAACTGCAAGTAAACCCGTATCTGGTGGAATAGGACGACTGTTCACCCCAGAGCAGGACCCACATTATAAATATGGTCTTTGCAAATAACTGCATCAGACTCAGAACTGCAGGACCACATAATGGCAGATAACACCATATTCCAAAACGTCAACAGAGTGAGTCTCTATGCACTGTCTCGTCTACTGAAACTCAATAGAATTCGGATGAAGCAGCTGTACTGTACAGAGTTCCTCTCGAAAGAAACTCAGACCGTGTAAAACAACTGAGATATGAATATGTGCAGGTAAGTTATACTATCCTATCATTGGTACTGGATCTGGAAGTGTATGGTGCTACATCATATTGACTGATCCCTGTCTTTTCCTATTGTGCTACATTGCAAAAACAAGGGGCCATTATCATCGGACACCGTGCCATCATCAACGTCCCGGGACAACGTGGTGGCAACATAACAATGTGTGCGGCTATTAGTCAAAACGGTGTCCTTCACCATCATGCAATCCTAGGCCCATATAACACTGCACACATTATCACATTTCTGGACACCCTCCACAACAGACTAATCCCTAATGACCAGGGGCCAGAGCAGCCCAGGTATGTTATCATTTGGGACAATGTTAGTTTCCACCGGGCTGCTGTGGTCCGCAATTGGTTCACAGGTCACCCACTTTTCATCGCACTCAATCTCCCCCATAATCTCCGTTCTTGAATCCTATTGAAGAATTCTTCTCTGCATGGCGTTGGAAGGTGTATGATCGCCAGCCCCATCAACGCATACCCCTTCTACAGGCAATGGAGGAGGCTTGTGGAGACATGGATCATGTCAGGCCTGGATAAGACCAGACCCACAAAGAAGGTGAGATGTAGCCTAATTTTTTTCTGTTCTTTTTTTTCCTCGCACAAATGTTTTTGTTTTCTCCTACTGCGCTTTTGTTGTTTGAGGAGTGTTAGAACATAAAAAAATATAAAACACTTTTCCCCCTTATTTGTATTGATAGTGTGTTATGTTCGGAATACACATCAATACTTTACACATTTGGATACCTGTGTGTATGTGTGTTTACTACATGAATGACAAAACTTTCTTGCAAACTGCTATGCCCTGCACACAGAAAAAGAAAAAGCCAAGTGTTTTTCATTTATACTTTCAGTGCGTAGCTTCGTGTGCTTATTCAAATTATGGTTTGTGTGTATTGTATTGACACAAAAACAAAAACTTTTTAAAGTTTGAAGAGTTTTGCAAGAATTGTTTGCTTTTGCAAGAGATGTATACTGTTTTGCTGGTTTAGTGAAAGGGTTTGTGGTTAGTGTGTAGACTTTTGCAAAAATAGCCTATAGTTTCAAAGATCGTGCCTAAGCAATCAGAAAAAACTAATACCATCATCCCAGAACTGCTACGAAACAAATTCTCCCAGCTGAACGTGTCCAGCTCCATCTGTCAGTGGATCAGACTTCCTGTCCAACAGGACACAACACGTGAAGCTGGGAAAACACCTTTCGTACTCTTTATCCCTCAGCACCGATGCACCACATGGATGCGTGCTCTCACCTCTACTATACTCACTCAACGCCAATGACTCCACCTCCAACAACGCATCGGTCAAACTACTGAAGTTTGCAGAAGACACCACTCTGGCCGGTCTCATCACAGACGGCGATGAGTCCTTGTAACGTAGAGAGGTCTACCGGTTAGTGGCCTGGTGCAGTCACAATAACCTGGGACTCAAAACAGAAAAAAACATGGAAATGGTGGTTGACTACAGAAAACGCCGCAACCATCTCTCCCCCTCGAGATTGATGGCTCAGTTGTTAGCACAGCTGAATCATTCAAATTCCTGGGGACCATAATCTCCCACAACTTCAAGTGGGAAGACAGCATCACAGCAGTCACCAAGAAGGCACACCAGCGGATGTACTACTTGCGGCAGCTGAAAAAACTAAATCTCCCAGTCAATCCTGATCCGGTTTAATGCATCAATCATTGAGTCATCCTCACCTCCTCCATCACCATCTGTTTTGGGTCTACATCTTGCAGCTGCAAGGACAAACGGCAACGCACTGTGCGGTCTGCAGAGAGGGTCATCGGCTGCCACCTGCCCTCTATCGAAATCCTGCATGACTCCAGGGCAAGGAAGCGTACAGGAAAGATAATCTAAAGAACTATGAACTCTATTCTGGACACCGCATCAAGCCATCTCTGATTTGTACACAAAATAACTGCACTATACTGCATTGCACTCTGTTCATCTCTCTGCATTTAGATATATTCATACTGATACTATACATTTCTACATCCACTGTATATCAGCTGTATACCCACTGTATATCAACCGTACACCCACTGTACATTTATATATCTGCTCTCTCTCTTTATAGCTCTATGCTCACTCTACCTAGTTGTATATAATGTATGTAAACTTTGTTTAAACTCTGTTGTCTGTATTCTGTCTGTAAATGTTGTCTGTCACTAGCAACACTATATCACCAAGTAAACTTCTGAGTATGTGTAAATGTACTTGGTGATTCTTACATGAATGAGGAAAGAATAGCATTTTGGGATAGATGCCAAAAATAAATTCTGAGGTTAACACAGGCTTACGAGATCTTATACGTTTTGTTCTATGAGATAATATCAGTCAGTTAACATGACCTTTATGAATAATGAAGCCTTTATGTGCTTTTTAAAATTAAATAAATGCTTCAAATTTCACAAAACGTGACGTTAGCTGATGAAGATTATCTAATGGAACAAAACGTATAAAATCTCATAAGCCTGTGTTTACCACAGACCTTATCTTTTGCCGTTTATCCAAAAACTCCATTCATGGCGGAGTTAGTGCCTACAAAAGACGTCATTACTATTTCTCTCTATTAGTATTGTGTCACTAAATGCATTACGTAATTACATGCACACTAGCTAGCTAGAACACACTAACTAAATAAAAATACCCCTCTCTACAAGTCTGATGAGCACATGCTTTATGAATTTGCAAGAGAAACCCCAACCATTTTGGCCTGACAACAGGGCAGATAATAATATACTTTTTTTTATTCACATTTATTAAATGGAAGCAGTATAGCCTAAAACAAGGAAGGAGCTATATAATGACAAACCCTGAATTAAAAAAAATATATATTTAAATCCCAGGAGAAAAAAGTACATTTAGGGAATTATTTAGGCTAATTTGGAGTGTTAAATTTCCCCAAAGATATTGTTTATTTTTTTCCCCACCGCTTATGTTATTGTGTGCTTCTCATACTTTAGCAACATTTGTGTGGAGTGGCCCCGACTGGTCGATACACAAACACTCCCTAGATAAATGTGTATGTACTTTTTGTAACGATGGTTCTATTGAAACTGAAGTTCATGCCTTGTTTTACTGTGGGTTATACAACAAAATTAGGGAAGTTCTTTTTTTGTCAGCTGTCAAGGCAAAATAAAGATTTTAATAGTAACAATAATGTAAATGCCTGTGTCAAAGCCTGCCATTTCGTCCTCCAACAGAGACGTTTCTTTATAAGTGCCTAATTGTTCTTTATGCATACATGTGTATAAATCATGTAATGCATTATAGATAAAAGCTGAAGAACATATAGTTGAAGTCGGAAGTTTACATACAGTTAGGTTGGAGTCATTAAAACTTGTTTTTTAACCACTCCACAAATGTCTTGTTAACAAACTACCGGTTTTGGCAAGTCGGTTAGGACATCTACTTTGTGCATGACAAGTAATTTTTCCAACAATTGTTTACAGACAGATTATTTCACTTATAATTCACTGTATCACAATTCCAGTAGGTCAGAAGTTTACATACACTAAATTGACTGTGCCTTTAAACAGCTTGGAAAATTCCAGAAAATGTCATGACTTTAGAAGCTTCTGATAGGCTAATTGACATCATTTGAGTCAATTGGAAGTGTACCTGTGGATGTATTTCAAGGCCTACCTTCAAACTCAGTGTCTCTTTGCTTGACATCATGGGAAAATCTAAAGAAATTTCAGTCAAGACCTCAGAAAAAAAATTGTAGACCTCCACAAGTCTGGTTCATCCTTGGGAGCAATTTCCAAACGCTTGAAGGTACCACGTTCATCTGTACAAACACACAAGTAGTACGCAAGTATAAACACCATGGGACCACGCAGCCGTCATACCGCTCAGGAAGGAGACGCGTTCTGTCTCCTAGAGATGAATGTGCAGTTTCAAACCGTAGTCTGGCTTTTTATGGCGGTTTTGGAGTAGTGGCTTCTTCCTTGCTGAGCAGCCTTTCAGGTTTTTTTTGATATAGGACTCATTTCACTGTGTATATAGATACTTGTGTACCTGTTTCCTCCAGCATCTTCACAAGGTCCTTTGCTGCTGTTATGGGATTGATTTGCACTTTTTGTACCAAAGTGCGTTCATCTCTAGGAGACAGAACTTCCTGAGCGGTATGACGGCTGCGTGGTCCCATGGTGTTTATACTTGCGTATTATACTTGTTTGTACAGATTAACGTTGTACCTTCAGGCGTTTGAAAATTGCTCCCAAGGATGAATCAGACTTGTGGAGGTCTACAAATTTTTTTCTGAGGTTTTGGCCGATTTTCCCATGATGTCAAGCAAAGAGGCACTGAGTTTGGCCTTGAAATACATCCACAGGTACACCTCCAATTGACTCAAATTGTCAATTAGCCTATCAGATGCTTCTATTGCCATGACATCATTTTCTGGAATTTCACGCTGTTTAAAGGCACAGTCAACTTAGTGTATGTAAACTTCTGACCCACTGGAATTGTGATACAGTGAAATAATCTGTCTGTAAACAATTGTTGGAAAAATTACTTGTCATGCACAAAGTAGATGTTCTAACCGACTTGCCAAAACGATAGTTTGTTAACAAGAAATTTGTGGACTGGTTGAAAAACGAGATTTAATGACTCCAACCTAAGTGTATGTAAACTTCCGACTTCAACTGTACATCCAGGTACTTTCCGCAGGTTCTGGAGTTGTAAGCAAACTCATGGAAAACGCTGCACACTGCTGCTCATGGTCCCAGGTAATATTTATTTACAACAACGTTTCGACCCTTATGTCTTCATCAGGCATCCATATCCCCGGTGTGGGTGGAAGGTCCTATATATATATATATATGTAGGTTTCCTATAGAGATCTGTAGAGAGGGAGGTGTTGCCCTTAATAACCATCACATCAGGAAAACTGATTTGTGTATATATATATATATATATATATATATATATATATAATGGGGCAGTACTCAGTGCCATCACTTCCTGAAACAGGAGGTAAAAAATGTATAACATAGTTTCACAATATTAACATTCAATGTATCAAAATATAATCATACACAGGGAACGTGATCAATATTTACAGTAATATACATACACATACAATATTCAATTAGGGTAAAAAAAAACACAATTTAGAAATATTGAAACTATAAAAATGGTTTCAAGTCAAACTCCTCGTTAAGGCCAAGAGGAGACAGTGTGTTGAGCCTGTGGATCCAGAAAGATTCCCTTTGAAGAAGTTTCCTCTCAATGTCCCCTCCCCTGCGTGACATCTTGACCATTTCTATTCCAATGTATCTCAGAGATCTAATAGGATGGCCAGCTTGTACAAAATGAGCAGCAACCAGATGTTTTGTTTCACCTGTCTGTATATTGCTGCAGTGCTCACTGATCCGTGTCTTAAGGCTTCTACGGGTTTTCCCTATGTAAGACGGACCACAAGGACATTTCAACATGTAAATAACACTCGTGGACATAGGGGTAATCAGGCCCATGATCTTAAATCTTTGTCCTGTGTGGGGGTGGGTAAATTAGTTGCATTTGTACGTGAAGCTGCATTGAGCACATTGGCCACATTTGTAAGTAGATTTGTAATTAGAAAAGTTTCCCTTTTCTCTGGTGGGTAATTAGATTTAACACAATATCTCTCACGTTTGTGGGTATTTTAAAAACCATACGTGGGGGATATTTAAAAATGGGTTTCAATTGTGGGTCAGTATCAATAATGTACTAGTGCTTCCAGATAATGTCTTTAAATGCCTTCCCCAATGGTGAGTATTGGGTGAAGCATGATGGGACATGTTCTGCTTTTTCTTTGACTTTTGGTTGAAGGTTTTCCAACTGTGTTAGTCCTTCAAAATGATAATTGGCATGTTTTACCCAATTGTCTTTGTACCCCCTTTCCTTAAATCTTTGTGTGAGGTCCGTGGTCTGTTTCTGATGAGGCATCAGAGCTGCATATTCTTCTGATACGACTTAATTGACTTATATGGAGACTTTTAATAAGTGGACATGGATGAAAGCTGTCACCTCTAAGGAGGGTATTTCTGTCTGTAGGTTTCCTATAGAGATCTGTAGAGAGGGAGGTGTTGCCCTTAATAACCATCACATCAGGAAAACTGATTTGTGATAGGTCATAGTTAATGGTGAAGTGAAGGTGTTCATTCATAGAGTTTAGCATGGAATTCCAAAAGTTCTTCCTGGGTGCCTGTATAGATCACAAAAATGTCATCCACATATCTCAGAATTAGGAGAATATTGGAGAGAGAAAGGTTAAGGTCTGAATTCAGCACCACCTGTTTTTCAAACATTCCTAGATATAGGTTAGCATAATTAGGAGCCCTAGTGCTCCCCATCTCTGTCCCTTTGGTCTGGAGGAAGAAGTCTCCTCTGAAGAGAAAATAGTTGGAGGTTAGTACCAGTTCAGCCAAGTCCACAATACAATTGGTCCTGGGTAGAGCATTAGGGGGACGTTCATTGAGGTAGAACATGAGGGCCTCTAGGCCGCCCTGATGGGGGACGTTAGTATATAGACTGGTAACATCGAAAGTACACAGAATAGAATTTAAGTATATGGTCCACAGATTTATACAAATTAATAAAATCAATAGAGTCTCTAGAGTATGTGGGGAGGGAGATCGCCCCAGGTTTCACAAAATGGTCTACAAAGGTAGAGATATTCTCTGTCAGAGATCCGTTACCTCTCACAATGGGCCTGCCTGGTATAGGTGGTGTCATGCTCTTGTGAATTTTGGGTAGAGCGTATATGACAGGTGTGGTTGGACAGTCAACTTTCATAAACTCATATTCTGTCTTTGTAATTTCCCCTTCATTCAAAAAACTGTGACACTTTATCATGGATCAGCGATTTGAATTGATTAGAAGGGTGCTTTGGGAGTCTTTTGTAAAAATTCATCATCAGAGTTTCCTTTTCATAGTCTGCTGCATTTAGTATCACTATTGCACCTCCTTTGTCGGAAGGTTTTATAATGATACTGGAGTAATTTTTCAGTTCCATAAGAGATTATTTCTCTGCTTTGGACATATTGTGGAATACCTTGTATTCTTGTTTCTTAGCCAGGAGATTATGTGCATCTTTCTCAACTAGGCGGAAATATGTCTCAAGAGAGGGATTTCTTTTGGGTGGTAAAAATTTGCTTTTCCTCTTAAAATATGTATTTTTCCTTATTCATCTCCTCAGGGTGAGAGTCAGGTTCATTGTCATTCAGGTTATCAATGGGAGAAACATTAGCATTGTTTCCTGTCTGGTTATTAATATCGTTCAATAGATTAACATTGGCAGGTGCATAGGGAGCAACCCCATTAACAAAAGACTCAGTCAATCTCAAACTGCAGAAAACGTTTGAAAGTCTATAAATGTATCAAAGTCCTTGGCCTGTGTTTGGACAAATGATAATCCCTTACCTAGGGCAGAGGAACATGTTTAAGAAATAGACCTGTTGGGCAAGTTTATTACCGGAAACTGCTTCAAAGGGAATCTTCCTTGATCCACAGGCTAAATAAATATCACCTGGGAACATGAGCAGCAGTGTGCTGTGTTTTCCTTTCTGTTATCCATGCATTATAGATGACACCTGTACCATGTTTGACTATGATTGTTTTTAGTGTCTCAAAACTCAATTTCAGTGTTCTACAATGTGGTCAAAAAAAATCTGGATTTTGGATTATTGTATCACTGTGACACTTACATTTTTCTAACTCTACTTAGTCAGTCCTCTTTCTTCATGGAGTTTACTGTTGAGGTCAAACTATTGACACTGTTGACATATCACACACACACACAAAATATATTTCTTATTTAGTGCACTATGAAACTCCTCTGACTGGTAATATCTCTGTGAGATTCCTGAAGTGAGTCATCCAGGGACCGCAATGTGAAAATTAAAGTAAGTTCATGACGTTTTTGGGTGTTTCCCCAGCACAATGGTGATTTCATATAAACAGAGGAGACCTTAGGAAGATTAGTAGAGCTAAGTGATAAGGTAAGATTGGGTAAAAGGTGTGGGAGTGGAGAGTCTTATAGTAGTACATCTGGGAATATTTTTGCTTTCACTTTTAAAAGCCCCTCCCTGGCAGGTTTATGTTAAAACACCCCTCACCCTGTGGCAACACTCAGGAATACTAACCTTCTACCAGACTAGACGTCTGTAAAATTCTTGAATTTATAGAGATTTTTTTTTCACTAACTCTCATGCACTTATAACAGGTATTATAAACTGGGTGGTTCGAGCCCTGAATGCTGATTGGCTGACAGCCGTGGTATATCAGACCATATACCACGGGTATGACAAAAACTTTATTTTTACTGCTGTAATTACTTTGGTAATCAGTTTATAATAGTAAGGCACCTCGGGGGTTTGTGGTATATGGCCAATATACCACGGCTGAGGGCTGTATCCAAGCACTCCGTGTTGCGTCGTGCTTAAGAACAGCCCTTAGCTGTGGTATATTGGCCATATACCACACCCTCTCGGACCTTATTGCTTAATTATATTATTTAAACAATCAGAGAGTGTTTTTTCAATCTTTATTTCCAAGGTTGGCAACAAAGCAATTGTATTGTCTTCAAATAACTTGCAAATGTATACTATACAGAATATTATCAGTGGTTTCATAAATACATCATAGGTTTCTGACAATTTATCAAACATATCAATGAGTTCCTTTGCTCCATCTAAACCCCTGTGTGTGCTCAGTAGGATAGACACAGCAGTGGCCTACAGAACTGACAGGCAGTTGTGTTGCAAACACTGGCTGTCAATTCATAGGTCATCACCATGCATCCCATGCATCCCTACTCTGAATTCAAACCAAAGTTTGGAGGGCATACATATCTTCACATGATGTTGTCATTGAAAACAAGGAGCCCATATCTCTTGAATGGTCTAGAGACTGTCCTTAATAATACAACATTTATCATAAAAAAATACATGACAATGTGGTGAAAGCAGATATAACTGAGTTCAACCGAAAGAGGAGAAACATCAGAACAGCCATAATAAACAAGGACTGTGATATTCTAAACATTGATTCTATGTCAGAGCTGGCTAGGGGGTGACTCTCTGCAGGTAACAGCATCTCCACTGGAACACAGACAACTTCCACATGGAGTTGCTGTTACAGCCAGCAAGCACCAGATTTGTCCACAAGCTGTTCATAGCACACTATGCCTCCTACAGGATAACGATATTACTGCATTCATGCAACATTTAGCTAGTCCCATATATTGAGGTCACACCTTCAGTTGTTTCTGGTGGGTGTATGATATCTCACTTTGAAATACCTGAAACAGAAGTACATATAAGGTCAAATACAGGGAATTTACGTGGGGTTAAGGCAGGACTCTGACTTAGTCATTCGGTACTGGTACATGTGATGAGCCTGCAATAGCAACTGACTTTGACCTGTCATTCCCCCTCTACCATCTTTATGACCGGCTATAGTCAACATCATAGCACACAAGGGCCAAGGCCTGTCTAGATAACAGGGTTTTTATGGTGGCTGTCAACATAAGGGTGCATTGAGGATTGTGAACACAAGTTGAACAAAATGGGTGTGTCTGGCTTCTCAATAACTATGTTCCCTTTTTAATCCTACTTTTACTTCACCATCAAATGTATTTAGTGTTTGGTATACTGATAATTTATTCCTGATGGAATATTGTTACTCATTTCTTTTTTTAAATTTCTCTCCCCTATCATGCTCAGCATTCCCTCTCCTGCTCTGATACCCCTGAAGACTTTTCCTCGCAGTAAACCTCTCTATTTTGGGAAAAACAAAACAATAAAGCAATTAAAAAACGGTGACACTGACCCTGACGGCCCTGTCTGACTCATCGCACTTGTTGTCAGGCACACTCTCAAACACTGCCTTTTTCATATTTTCTATCTCTCATCCATTTATCATTGTGTGTTGGCCGTGTGGCTCAGTCGGTAGAGCATGTTTCTTACAATGCTGAATGTCATGGGTTTGGTTCCTGCTGGGGCCACCCCTATGTAAAATGTAGCCTAGAGCGTTGGGCCAGTAATCGAACGGTTGCTGGTTCGAACCCCTGAGCTGTCTAGGTGAAAAATCTGTCAATGTGCCCTTGAGCAAAGCACTTAACCCTAGTTGCTCTGGATAAGAGTGTCTGTTAAATGACTAAAATGTCAAAATGACTGTAGGTCGCTTTGGATAAAAGCATCTGCTAAACGGCTTACATTCTTCTTATTTTTTATTTTATTTCACAAGGTAGGCCAGTTGAGAACAAGTTCTCATTTACAACTGCGACCTGGCCAGAATAAAGCAAAGCAGTGCGACACAAACAACACAGAGTTACACATGGGATAAACAAATGTAAAGTCAATAACACAATAGAAAAGTCTATATACAGTGTGTGCAAATGTAGTAAGATTAGTGAGGAAAGGCAATAAATAGGCCATAGTGGCAAAATAATTACAATTTGGCAATTAAACACTGGAGTAATAGATGTGCAGAAGATGAATGTGCAAGTAGAGATACTGGGGTGCAAAGGAGAAGAAAAAAAAAATAACAGTATGGGGATGAGGTAGTTGGGTGGGCTATTTACAGATGGGCTATGTACAGGTGCAATGATCGGTAAGATGCTCTGACAGCTGATGCTCAAAGTTAGTAAGGGAAATATAGGACTCCAGCTTCAGTGATTTTTGCAATTCGTTCCAGTCATTGGCAGCAGAGAACTGGAAGGAAAGGCGGCCAAAGGAGGAGTTGTCTTTGGGGATGACCAGTGAAATATACCTGCTGGAGCGCGTGCTACGAGTGGGTGCTGCTATGGTGACCAGTGAGCTGAGATAAGGCGGGGTTTTGCCTAGCAAAGACTTATAGATGACCTGGAGCCAGTGGGTTTGGTGACGAATATGAAGCGAGGGCCAGCCGACTAGAGCATACAGGTCGCAGTGGTGGGTAGTATATGGGGCTTTGGTGACAAAACGGATGGCACTGTGATAGACTACATCCAATTTGCTGAGTAGAGTGTTGGAGGCTATTTTGTAAATGACATCGCCGAAGTCAAGGATCGGTAGGATAGTCAGTTTTACGAGGGTATGTTTGGCAGCGTGAGTGAAGGATGCTTTGTTGCGAAAACCTGGAAGCCGATTCTAGATTTATTTTTGGATTGGAGATGCTTAACGTGAGTCTGGAAGGAGAGTTTACAGTCTAACCACACACCTAGGTATTTGTAGTTGTCCACATATTCTAAGTCAGAACCGTCCAGAGTAGTGATGCTAGATGGGCGGGCGGGTGCGGGCAACGATCGGTTGAAGAGCATGCATTTAGTTTTACTTGCATTTAAGAGCATTTGGAGGCCACGGAAGGAGAGTTGTATGGCATTGAAGCTTGTCTGGAGGTTTGTTAACACAGTGTCCAAAGAAGGGCCAGAAGTATACAGAATGGTGTCGTCTGCGTAGAGGTGGATCAGAGAATCACCAGCAGCAAGAGCGACTCTTCTTCTTATATATTAACAACTTTGTCAATTGGTCTTCATGTTTAAACGCTGGCCCCTGTGAAACGGCACACTATATCAACAGTAACAAACACAAGGAGCCTGGCCTTCTCATACTAAATATAACAATTTCCCTAATAATGAATAACCATATTCCACACACACAAACACACACACACACACACACACACACACACACACACACACACACACACACACACACACACACACACACACACACACACACACACACACACACACACACACACACACACAAGGACATTGAATGACAGAAATATAATTAAATCTGTTAAATGTATATCTCGAAATACTCTCTGGTTGTAAGGAACTGATTTTAAACCATCTGTTTTCAACAATTTCCCTAATAATGAATAACCATATTCCACACACACAAACACACACACACACACACACACACACACACACACACACACACACACACACACACACACACACACACACACACACACACACACACACACACACACACACACACACACACAAGGACATTGAATGACAGAAATATAATTAAATCTGTTAAATGTATATCTCGAAATACTCTCTGGTTGTAAGGAACTGATTTTAAACCATCTGTTTTCCCTGAAACTGCTCTACTCCAGCTGTCACTGTATAAAACAGTGGAATGTCAAATGATGTTTGTAGGCCTATGTGGCGAAACTTGTCCCCTTATTCAAACAGCCTCTTGTTAGGACAGCCGTTTAGCCTTTGAAACTGGAAGTAGAAAAATCAAGTATTGAGGTTTGTAAGATAATAACGTTATGTTTTCCATTTTAAGGCAAAGACTGATATTGAGTTTATCTTGCGAACAAAGGTTGGCATGGGATGGGTTGCCATCTTTTGTGGATGGATACATAGGAATCTCAGTTTCACGCCTTTACAGGTCCAATGCAGACATTTTTATCTCAATATCAAATCATTTCTGGGTTATAATTAAGTACCTTACTGTGATTGTTTTCAATTAAAATGGTCAAAAAGAAACAAAAATAGCTTCTTAGCAAAGAGCAATTTCTCAAGCAAGAATTTAGCTAGGACTGTCTGGGAGGGGTCTGAGTGGGGAGGGGAAAACTAGCTGTTACTGGCAGAGAGGTTTGGAACTCTCTTTCTTATTGGTCTATTAACGAATTGGCCAAAACGCCATCCTTACAAAACAGGCTGAAATTTTAGCCGGTCTTTTCAAACAGCTCTTACATTAAAAGAGCATTATCATAATTTTTACTTTCACAGTATTATTTCAACATCATAATGTGGAAATATATATGAAACACAGGATAATCACGTTTTTGACTGAACTAGGCCTTAAGATTATTCTTATCCTATCTAACATGTCTTGTGAGTGTACAGTTGTAGGAAATGTAAGTCCTAAATATGTGCTAACACATTCACAAAGACAAACATCATACAAGCGCAGTACTCACCTTCAGATGCAGCCGAGCCTGGCCCGATGGCTTTCATAGCACGAGGCCAAAGGTTAGGGAGCGTCAGCTTTTGGGGGGTGCAAGGATAGAAAGGCAGAAATAAGGAAAGAGCGGTCTAATGTAGCAGAAAAGTCTGACAGAAGGCAAAACAGGGATGAACATATACAAAGACACCCTCACTAAGAGGAGAGGTAGAAAGGATAAGGAGTTTAGGGTGCATTTGTCAGCAATGCAATGGCAGAGAGAGTGGCCAGTTTAAGAGAGATCAGGAGTGGGAGCCAAGTTAATTATTACACTCCCAGTCAATATTTAACAGTCTCAACGCCCTGCCCCTCAATCCAACATCCTGATTCCACAGACTCACACTCAAGGTAGGGCTACAGTGAAACACACTCGTAATTCTCGTTTGTTCCATTCACAAACACAGTCAACACACAAAAACTGTGCCAATGACAGCATAGCACACATTGTAAAACGCATTTGTAAATCCACCATTCCATTTGTCATTACCACTGAATGTATGATTATTTGACCTCAACGTGACTTCCCATGAATGCACTTATTCTCATTGGCTCGTCAGTGTGAGCTCCATGTTATGTGGCAGCACTGATTTATCATTAAACCCGTACTAAAGTATACAAGTGAGTGGAACTCTGCACCTTGTTCAATGTCAGATTTCTCCACCAACTCTGAATCAGTGCTCTGAGCGAAAATATAAAATGTTTTAATGAAAAAACACTGGTGTGGTTGGCTAACATGGTGGGGATTGTGTGGTTGGAAAAACTTTTGTTCTAGTTTGTGTTTTTTGGAGTCACTAGACTAGAGTCAGAAACATCCCAAACTATTCAATGGTCGACAAGCTGGCGGTGTTTTGTCAAAAATGATTGTTACATACTGTGAAAGAAATGCAAAAGGGGTGAAACAAATTCATGCACACACAACACACACACATGCTTGTTTTACTATTCTTGTGGGGACCAAACAATTGATTCCCATTCAAAATCCTATTTTTGCTAACCCCTAACCCTAAACCTAACCCAAAACCTAATCCTCAGCCTAACCCTAATTCTAACCCTAACTCCTAAGCCTAAAATAGCCTTTTTCCTCGTGGGGACCGGCGAAATGTCCCAACTTCTGGTCCCCACAAGGATAGTAAAACCCAAAATATATATATATATACACACACACACACACACACACACACACACACACACACACACACACACACACACACACACACACACACACACACACACACACACACACACACACACACACACACACAGGCTCTTAATTACTGGAGTAAGCAAAGATGAAACTCAGTGAGATCGTGAGGCATTAGTGCAGGAGGAAGCACAAGACTCTGGACTCTAAACACTGAACAAGGGAGACAGATTTTATAATAGCATAATAAAAATGCTTTTGAAGAGTGTTAATGATTGTTAAAAACAGGGTTAAAGTGTACACATTTCTTTTATCAGTGCAGAGATATAAAACATATCTAAAGTTACGTATATATTTTTCTTAATTTCTAAGAGCACAGACCTTTTACAATTCAATTCAGCAACATTCTCTGGTTTCTCAGCTCCTACTTAATCCAACAGGCCATTGCTGTTAAATGTCATCTCTTCTCATAAAGTGTGAATGTCTACTGAAAACTGAGAGATGATTGTAATGAAAACTTCCCACAGCATAGTTTTTCGTCATGTATAAAAAAGATGGATCCCTGCTCAGACGAGCAGAAAGAAAATACTAAATAAGCTCCACACCATTGATATGAGGAAACTGAAAACATGAATCTCACAAGCACACGGTCTGTGTTGAGGCCCCCTCCCCTCCAATAGGTTTTGTAATACTAAAACATTCCTTCCTCCACCCTATGAGGTCTTAGGATCAAGTACATCATTTGGCCAGTTTAGCAACAATCTTTTCCTTTTTGTGCCTTTTGCACCTAAACTACTTACCCTTTCTAACTTGTCCTTATTGCGGTCTATCGACAATCAGGTGACAAACATCATTCACATTTTATTAGACACATGACATGTTGCAATAGCCCGTGTGGATGTGTTTTTTCCCTGAGAGAACATGACACCTCTTCAGGGTATTATTTATTTTGGGACCAAAAAAAGTATTTATCCTTGAATGTAATTTTTTAACTGAAAGTAAATGCTGAGCAGCAATTTATTTGCAACTGACAAATAAAGAGAAAACTCTTCTTTTAAGTTGTTTCCTCCTTTATTCAGACTGGTCTTATCTTATCGGGAGTTAAGGAATGGCTGTGTCTGTGTACAGAGTCCAGTCTCAGAATGAGCCGAACACAGGTATCTTATCTAACACACACTGCTCTCCATGAAACTAGAGAAATGTGGTGCTGTCTTCAATACACCCACAAGGTCACAAGCAACTCTTAAATCCCAGCAGGTCAATTTGAAGACATAAAACCTAATGAAACTCACACTGCAATAATGTACTTTGTCAACCACAGTGATAGGTTACACAAGTGATTGCTCAATCATGGTTATAACTAATCCATTCAACCAACACTTATCGTTACACCAAGGTTTATTATACCTTGATTCCCTAAATGTAAGATAGGCCTATCTCTTGAATAAGGTAGAAATTAAATTGAATCATTCATTAGACCCTTACCCCCTAGGCTTACAAACATCAATTTCCACAGAACACACCACTGCTGGCTAAAATCTAAACAATTAACAGAGACATATTTACTCAAACTGACAAACACAAATTATAAAACACTTCTGGGCTAACTTCACAGCTTTAAAGAGCAACTGCCCCTAAAAAGCAACTTCTCATTTTGAAATCGGCCAATGTGGCATTGATATGAGTCAGAAACATGTATACTAGTGTCAAAATTTAGTGTAAATAGGATAATTTGTCATAAAGTCAGTCTCTTCCAAAACGGAGATTTGTGAGATAGGAAAACATGGTATGTCACAGAATGAAGGTTAAGGTTACCGTGACACTTTTCCTTTGGTTGGGTTTATTTTAATCCTGCCAACAGCACCCAAGTATTCATAAATTCTGATCGTAGCTGCACGCGACCCGATCATAATGCCCATGGTCCATTTGGTCAAATTAACCAAAGTATATTTTCTTTGATAGTCGATATCCCTATGTTAAGGAGCATCAGTCAATTACACAATGTACATGGGACAACATTTACATGTCAATAGCTCTTAAACTAAAAAACCTAAAAACGACATACACATTGTAGAAATTCATATACAAATAATTAAAGCGACAACTAAAATATGTATAACATGAAAACATTGTCTCATTTACATTGTGTAAATCATTGACCGTTCCTAACGACCCCCAGAGATAGGCTATCCAATTTCAAACCAACTTTGCCACGGTCACACACCAGCCGGCTGAAGTTAATTGGCGAAGATGGCTAGCATTAGATAGCCTAGGCGACTTCAAGACAAGATCTGGTTGGACTGTTTCAAGTTATCTAGGAGGGTGAGTGACTGTAACTATGTACTTAGCAGAGTGAATGTACAAACACGCACCACGCACGAACACACATTAAACCACACCCCCAAGACAACTCGTTTGGCTTCAGTCACGACCGTTGGATTTCTTAATGACTAAGCCAAGAAACGAGGTCATATCAGGAAGTTCAGCCCCCCTTTAAAAAGACACCCATTGTGCTGAGTGATTTTCCTAATCAGTACCCTCTACTCCATTCCAGCAGACACCAAAACAGAAGCAAACCAACCAATGGTACCAGACGCCATCGGTCTCTTTATTAGGGGCGTTGCACTCTCGCTGTCACAAACACTTACAAGAACCAATCCTGTTCAGAGTTCTATGAGATGTTTTAATAGCCCTGGGGATATTGTACATACAATACACTTTTTTGGTGTGCCAAAAATAATATATATTATTTATGTTAGCTACATTTCAAGGAAGTTGGTATGGAAGGGCATGCAAACAACGCCAGAGTGAGTTTAGTTTTAATAGGAAAACTACAGCTATTTCAGTACAGACGCAACAGGAAAACAGTCTGTACATCCGTAACAGACTTTTGGCAGACCTCTAGAGCTTCTGCGTTTCTCATAGAGCACAGCCCTATCCTTAAGCTCTCCACTGCAGGTCATTTGACCACTTTTCTTTTCTTCGTAGTCTTCTCTACACCTGTAACTACGGCTTCCTCTTCGTCTGTTGCTCTCTTCTTAGCCTGGTCATTTATCATCTCCATAGTGTCCCACACCTCATCCACTTCACCTCCCTCTTCTTTCACTTCCTCCACATCTCCAGTTACTGCTGAACTGCTCAGCTGAAATGGAGAACGGAGAGACTGTAAACACACTACAGTATATTGTTGCAGCAATATCACATGTTCACAGCAAAAGTATAATTCATAGCACTTTAAATTCTCCCCTACCTCTAGATCTTTGCTGGACAGAAGCACACAGTTGAGTCGTGACTTCAGATACACCTGCAAGGGAGACGGAGAGAACATCTTGAACACAATTATTAAAAACAACTCTAGGATGCTTCCCTAATGATGGTTTGTGTAGCTAGTGTACTGAGAGTGTAAGAGAGAGATGGTGTGTTTGTGTGTACCTTGTGCTGTAGGGAGCGGTCCTCCAGGCTGTGTACTCTCAGAAAGCGATCCAAACCACAGGAAGCCACCAGAGGGAGAGAAGGGTGGCACTGCAGCCCCCGCACTCCTCCTGCCATCCCCTTCAAACACCCACGCACCAGACCTGCAGCGAATGGAGAGGTGAAGAGGCGGCAGGGTTATACAACCAACAGACTGTAGTCAAGGAGAGGATCTCACGCAACATGCATTCGCACAGATAAAAAGCTCCATCTCTACATGACTATCAGAAGACAATCATTCTGATCACTACAGGCAAAGAACGATAAAGCTAAACAGACGCTTCAATGAGCAAATATAGCAAAATTATTCTCTAATGTAGTACAATGACAAATAAATACATGGGCAAAATGATAGAGGCTAACATGGAAATGTTCTGAAGCAGATGGCTAAGCAACTGCACAATCATGTCAACAAGTAGACATCCTTTGCCTCACTCACCTTTCCGCAAATCTAAGATGGCGAGTTCTCCATGCGTGTTGCCCACTACAACACTGTCTTGGTTGGCAGGGAGGGATAGGGCTGTGAGGGGGTACTCCCCAAAATGAGCCTCCAGAACCGGACGCCTCTGGGGAGAGGCAGGGTCATACACTCGCACCTAACAGAGAGAGAACAAACAGATGAGTAAAAATAGATGGCTTTTGTAACGTCATTAGATAAATGAGGCAAAGAGACGTGATCCAAGTCATTCATCCTGGTACCTGAACTTGACCAATATGAATTAAAATCTTTACAGAAAAGGGACTATTAAAACCTTTAAGAGTCCCTTTTCACACTACTGAGCAAACTGCAGCTGGATGTATCATTTGAGTACTTTGCTCTGGGTCAGTGGCTGAGAACACCAGCAGACCTAGTCTAAGAGCAGGGCTTGTACAGGAAGAGACAGACATGCAGGCAGGCAGACAGACACAGACCTGGTGGTGACCTGTGCAGGTGACGATCTTGTCGGAGTCTGGGATGAAGGCCATGTCTCTGACCCACTCTGGCACTCGCAAGTCCAGCCAGTCATTACGTACCTGCAACATCAAAAACACAGCACTGTGTTAATGGAAAATCACCTAAAAATAATAACATACTATGTAGACATTCCCACTGTAATTCCTTGACATGTAGTTGTTAACACTCTTACATTCTTGGAGGTGAAAATGGGTGTTTCAGGCCTCTCCAGATCCCAGACCTTTAGGCCATTCTCCTTCCCTCCTGTGGCCACTTGGTTGCGCTGTGAGGGATTCTGTCGCATCCGACAAACATTCGTCCCTGCATTTATCTCAACCTGGATATAGGGACAGAGGTTATATTCAAGGAACTGGCAGTGCACAAAAAGGCAGACAGTGAACCTTGTTCATTAATAAGTATCTAGTATCCATCAGCAATGTAACAACCCCTAGGGGGCCCAAGTGGTATTCTGGCAGTGTCACTCACTGTGTCTGTGCTGCCCTCCTTCCAGACCCTCAGAAGTCCTGTCTCCACACACGTGATCAGAGCACTGCAGAGACACATAGCGAGTGTGTAGTCCAGTGTCAACATCAGGGGTGTATTCATTAGTCTCAGACCGTAGCAAAACATTTGGCTTGTTGCAAAACGTTTTGCAATGGAAACCGTTTACTGTAGGAACCAAACAAAACGGGGAGGGACCATTTGTCCAATAGAAACTCCAATAGAAACTCTCTGTTTATGGTAAATGGTTTCTGTTACAAAACGTTGAAACAGACCAAACGTTTTACTACAGCCTGCGACAAATGAATACACCCCTGTATCCTCAACACATGACCTTGGAGCTGCTGGTGTGTACGGTTTTGTTATGACTATGTCTTCATCTACAAGACTATACCTGTCTGTGACAGCAAGTCCTGTGAACCTGCCCTGGGTGCTCTCCCCACACTGTCTGGTCTCAGTGAAGATGCCCTTCTCTGTGCTAAATGTCTTCACTGTGCCATTCACAGAACCCACCAGTACCTAGAACAGAGAAACTCAGGTAAACAACAGAATGGCACAACACTCATGATGCAAACTTTCAGACCTACGTCCACTCTTAGCCAACACATCAATGACCAACAGATCAGACATCATCAAGGGCTCCATTACTTTCTAGAGCCCCCACACACACCTCAGTCTCATGTTGATCTCCCCAGCCTAGGACACACACTTCCTGGTCCCGGCTCAGGCAGCTCATCTCACAGAAGTTGAAAGCCTGTTTTTTGGATAGGCTCACTCCTAGTGAAACAGACAGACAGAGTAAGTGATAGACATTTAAATATCCTGATGATGAGCATCATTCCCAAAACAATCTGTGTCGCATTGGGTAATGTACTATCAAGCTAGCTACAGCTAGCTAGCAAACACGTGGGGTGGTTAGTTAGCTCTAACAAACCAGCACACAAGCACAGCATGGCTAAGTTTACTGAGATAAATAATTTTTACCTTTTAATATCCCTGTTTCCGATCCCACCCATACTGAGCACACTTGACTTTTGTCTGCCATGAAAAAGAACGAAAAGATTGTCAAGAATATTTTTTTTTTAACACGTTATGGTGTGTCCAAAATGTCCTCCGTAGGGATACACTAGTCACCGTACTTCTGTTCCGACCAAAATGATCTTATATAACATTTCCAGGAGATGGTGCTCTTGAGCTTTACATTGTACATCACTGCATCTTATCCAAAATCCACAGCCACTATTGCAGACAAAGTATAATATTTACAGTATCACTCAGACTGATAGATAAGGGCCGTACACAGAAGCAACCCACAAGACACCAAAGGAGAACACATTCATTTTGCTGTTGTTTTTACATTATGAAAGATTCACTGACTTCATTTTCAAAAGGGTGTTTTTTCTGATGCTACTGGTGTTTTTCAAATGTTCAAGTTTGTATTCATTAAAGTGGCACTCAGGAGTGAGGTAGAGCAGGGGACAGGCAGAGGAGAAGGAAGAGAAGAGAAAATTGGACTTCAGGTCACCCTGGAGGATTTACCAGAGATGAGCTATTGGCATGGATTTAGTGGGTGACAAAAGAGGGGACAGGGATAGGGATTAGGGGAAAACAGCATGGGCACTTTAATATCCAAAGCCAAAGAACTGTGGGAATTAAAAAGTTGTAGAAATCCTCCAAAGAGAATATGCCAAAGAGACTGGCAATAGCAGGGTAGAAAGGGATGAGAGCGAAAACAGCAGGACCACAGAAAGATAGAGGTAGTTTTGAGAAAACAGAGAAGGGGAGGGAAAGAAAGTAAGAGAAATAATCATAAACTTAAAAGAAAGACAGAGAGCCTTTTCATCTTTCTGGAAATTACAGAAGAATAGGAGACACAGCATCATGACACAATGAGAGGGGATGAGGGAGAGACAAAGAGAGAGAGCAGGAGAGAGTGAGAGAGAGTGATAAAGAGAGTGAGAGAGAGAGGAGAAAGAGAGAGCGATAGAGAGAGAGCGGTAGAGAGAGAAAAAGGGAGCAGAGGGAGGGGTAGATAGAGACAAACAAGGGAAGCCGACAATTTTTTTTTATTTGGAGCTTCCCCTGCCCCCTCAACCATCTCTTGGGAACAAGGGAATACAGCAACGGTTTAAAGCCAGGGAGAGAGGGACCGAGAGAGAAAGAGAGAGAGAAAGAGGGAGGGAGAGACTGTTGAATGCACTTGGCCGGTATATTCTAGGGTGATCCAAATCTTGCTTTATCAGGCCGTCAGAGAGAGAAGAAGAAGAGACTGAGGAGAACAGAACATGAGGGAGAGTCTTTCTCGGTCTGTTTTCAAAATCGTTCCATTCTTTTTTAGAGAAAGAGAAGAGAAAACATAAGGGGGAGCTTTGGAGAGAGAAAAGCGAAAGAGGATGGAGGGGGACAAGAGACAGAAGGGAATGAATTAACTTAGAGACTACTAAGGGATGTGGAGATGTTTTTCCTTTCTTAAGAAAAAGACTTGTACCCAAATAAGAGCAAAAAATGTTTTAACATCTAAACATAGTTGATTCTCTAAATGCTGTTTTTCCACCCTGCAAGTGAGCACTGAAAAGCATATGCGTGAAGAAATCTGATGGACGCGGCTGAGATAGAGAAAGGCAAGGCAGAGAATTCTGACATGGTGTCGACCCAAATTGACAGAGTGGGAAGAGGAAGGAGTTGGATATTCAGTGATAGACGCATCTACCACCAAACACAGGTACACTCTGATCAATATTAAGATCAATGAAAATATCCATCGTCATCATCACAGATTATCATTATCCTGATACATCGTTCATCAGTCTTTATTGATTTGAGACCTCAGTGTGGAGTGCCTAAGTATTCTATCATGTTGCTGTTTATTTATATTCTACTCTATACATTACAGCACCATTTATCAAATCATTGCAAGCTATTATTATCAAATTGATCATTTGATTGTAAGCTAGTGATCTTTGCTCATTTTGTTATTATAAATTATCACTAATAACTGTCATCGTAAGAATATTTATGGGGCACATGTATGAATTGCTTCTATTGTATGAAAAACAAAATATCCTTTCTCTTTACATTAGTGGACAATTATTATATGCCTACAAAACAGTCCTTTCTTTCTTGACAGCATATCTGCTCCGTTTAAAAACATAGAAATATCAGGATATACCAAAATCAAAATCTCTTTTGAATAATCTCTAATACCAATTACAACTATAAATGCTTGTAGTTCAAATGTAAATAAATAAATACATTTGCCTATTACAGATGTGCGCTAACAATTATATTGTTCTTGAAATATGTGCCATCATGATTTTTTTCTAAGCAACTGAATAATAATAATAAGCCATAACACTGCAAACTTCTGCTATAATAACCACAAGCCATACTGTCTCTCACCTCACAATAATCATTCCTCTCTTTACTTTACATACAGTCCAGTGTGTCAGGGAGTCACTTACTAGCTGTGTCACTGTGAGCAAGGTGTGTGGATATTGTGCAAAGTGGAGGTTACTGGAAGGGGGAGGGGACAGACACATAAAGTGCACAAAACCCCTGTCTGTCAGAATCAGAGGAGGCTGGGACCAGAGGAAAGAGCATTACTCAGCTGTAGCTGTTCTCCATGAAAAACTGTGCCTGTCGACCGCTTTGCAAATTGTATGTGTGACAGAGAAGAAAATATTTTGCACACTCATGAAAAGGAAAGAGGAACTCAAGCAGAAGGAGCAACCTAGATAAGCAGAAATAGAGAGACCACAGCTGATAGACTGGAGAGTGGAGCAGGGATTTTTTCTTCCAACACAGTACTTCAGCTCCTCACCTGGACAATACGGGCTCTCAATACAACGTAAGAGGGAAGGGAGTCAGAGAGTCAAGGGCAGGGAGTGGAAGAACAGACAAAAACCTCCTGAGGAAGGAGAGATAGTCATCAATAGAGAGAGAGAGGAGGGGAAGTTCCCCCTCTCTCGACCCAACTCGTTGTCAGGCTGGCTGACACAGCCATGGCTTTCACCTTCGCGGCCTTCTGCTACATGCTCACCTTAGTGCTGTGTGCCGCACTCATCTTCTTCGTCATCTGGCAGGTGAGTTGAGCTCACACACACACTCACTCACCTTAACCATGTTTATAAACTCTGGGTGATGGCGGTTAAACCATGTTTCAGCAATATTCTCTTGTTTGCTTTGTGACTCATACCTGAAATAAAGAATTGGTTGGTCTGAGAAATACCTATAATTCTGGGAGAAGACTACTTAACGTAATAGTAGTATGAGACAATGCAATAACTGTAGTCTAGCCATTGGTTGGTGTGAATGTGTGCCCACGTGCCCATCTGTGACTCACTATTTATTTTACTAATATCAGTACTGTAAGTCTCTCTCTCTCTCTCTCTCTCTCTCTGTTGTTATAATAAGCACATGTACAGTGCCTTCGGAAACTATTCAGACCCCTTGACCATTTCCACATTTTGTTAGTATAGCCTCCCGGGTGGCGCAGTGGTCTAGGGCACTGCATCGCAGTGCTAGCTGCGCCACCAGAGTCTCTGGGTTCGCGCCCAGGCTCTGTCGCAGCCGGCCGCAACCGGGAGGTCCGTGGGGCGACGCACAATTGGCATAGCGTCGTCCGGGTTAGGGAGGGTTTGGCCGGTAGGGATATCCTTGTCTCAGTATGTAAAATGTAAAAAAAAATGTAATAAAATTTATGCACTCTACTGTAAGTCGCTCTGGATAAGAGCGTCTGCTAAATGACTAAAATGTAAATGTTAGGTTACAGCCTTATTCTAAAATTGATTAAATCGTTTTTTCCCCTCATCAATCTACACACAATACCCAATAATGACAAAGCAAAAACAAACCCTTTACTCAGTACTTTGTTGAAGCACCTTTGGCAGTGATTACAACCTTGAGTCTTCTTGGGATGACACTACAAGCTTGGCACACCTGTATTTGGGGAGTTGCTCCCATTCTTCTCTGCAGATCCTCTCAAGCTCTGTCAGGTTGGATGGGGATCATTGCTGCACAGCAATTTTCAGGTCTCTCCAAAGATGTTCAATCGGGTTCAAGTTCAGACACCTGTCCTGATGCCACTCCTGTGTTGTCTTGACTGTGTGCTTAGGGTCGTTGTCATGTTGGAGGAAGGTGAACCTTTGCCCCAGTCTGAGGTCCTGAGCACTCTGGAGCAGGTTTTCATCAAGGATCTCTCTGTATTTTGCTCCGTTCATCTTTGCCTTGATCCCGACTAGTTAGGTTTCCTCCAGACATGTGCCATGTTTCCTCCAGATGTGACACTTGGTATTCAGGCCAAATAAGTTCAATCTTGGTTTCATCAGACCAGAGAATCTTGTTTTTCATGATCTTAGAGTCTTTAGGTGCCTTTTGGCAAACTCCAAGCGGGCTGTCATGTGCCTTTTCCTGAGGAGTGGAGTGCTGCAGAGATGGTTGTCCTTATGGAAGGTTCTCCTATCTCCACAGAGGAACTCTAGAGCTCTGTCAGAGTGACCACCAGGTTCTTGGCCCTTCTCCCCCGATTGCTCAGTTTGGCCGGGCGGCCAGCTCCAGGAAAAGTCTTGGTGGTTCCAAACTTCTTCCATTTAAGAATGAGGGAGGCCACTGTGTTCTTGGGGACCTTCCTGTCTCAGAGCTCTACGGACAATTTCTTCAACCTCATGGCTTGGTTTTTGCTCTGACAACTGTGGGACCTTACATAGACAGGTGTGTGTCTTTCCAAATCATGTCCAATCAATTGAATTTACTACATGTGGACTCCAATCAAGTTGTAGAAACATCTCAAAGACGATCAATGGAAACAGGATGCACCTGAACTCAATTTCGAGTCTCATAGCAAAGGTCCTGAATACTTATGTAAATAATGTATTTCTTTTTTAGTTTTTTATAAATTAGCAAAAACATTTAAAAAATCGTTTTTCGCTTTGTTATTATGGGGTATTGTGTGTAGATTGCTGAGGATTATTATTTTTTAAATCCATTTTAAAATAAGTCTGTAACGTATTTAACTAGGCAAGTCAGTTAAGAAAAAAATCGTATTTATAATGACTGCCTACTACGGCCAAACCCGGACAACGCTCCTTTCTAGGGAGTTTTTCCTAGTCACCGTGTTTGTACATCTGCATTGCTTGCTGTTTGGGGTTTTAGGCTGGGTTTCTGTACAGCACTTTGTGACATCAGCTGATGTAAGATGGGCTTTATAAATAAATTTGATTGATTGATTGATTGTGCACCGCCCTATGGGACTCCCAATCACGGCCGGATGTGATACAGCCTGGATTCAAACCAGAGACTGTAGTGACGCCTCTTGCACTGAGATGCAGTGCCTTAGACCGCTGCGCCACTCGGGAGCCCAAAGTTTAGGGGTCTGAGTACTTTCCGATGGCACTGTATGGCACCACAAACAGGAAGTTTATTAATATGAGCTAGTGAAAAGGAATTTAAATTTGAGTAGGAATGGGGAGACAATTAGATGGAGGGCGAGAGAGATATATGTGCATTACTGCAACCCTCATCATAAGGACCAGCCTACTGACTGCAGAATTATGGTAGGAATTTGTACAGGCGTCACTGGAGACTTCTTTACAATCAGTATTCTACATGTCTAAAGCCTCAGACACAGACTGCACAAAGGCCAGAGCTCATCTCTCTCAGCTATAGCCTTCTGTCGAGGGAGACATTGTTCATTTGAAATTCAACACAGCATTATCAGATCATTACAAAAGACTGGTTTGAAATTACTATAAGTATTGACTACTAAATTGACTAGTGGGTGAGACTGTACTGCATGTGAGTCAGTCAATGTGTGTGTTTGTGTCTGTGTTTGTGGGAGAGATGCATGTGTATGTGCCTGTGTGAGAGAAGGGGAAGGTAAAAGGTGGGATAGAGTGTGTGTATGCGTCAGCAACGAACCATGTTATTGAGAATGCTTATCAAACTCTCATTTTGTTCCACCCCTTACCCCCATCTGCCTCCATCCATGGTTTGCGCCCCCCCATCTCTGTGTGTCTTTCAACCAATGAGACGGCTTGTTCACTTCTATAGTAACCATGGTGCCCGCTAAGGGGCTCATCAGATCACTATGGAAACTGTATCTGTTTACTATGAAGAGGAGCGTGAAACAGAGAATAGGAGGTTGTGCTATCCGGGATCCTTGGGACATCCCCACCCTAAACCTTAACCCTAACCTTAACCCCTACCCTAACCATAACCCTTGCCTAACCCTAACCCTAACGCTTACCTTAACCATTTTACATTTCAACTTCAAAGGGGTAGGGACGTTCCAAGGATCCCCGATAGCACGGGACGAGAAGAGGGAGTGGTTTAGATCTATAAGGGGGAAAGGTGTTGTTGAAAGTAAAATATAGATGTGGAGAGTTACATTGGTCTCTGAAAGGGAAAGATGGATGTGACAGGGAGAGAGGAATGTTGAGAGGCAGAGAGGGATGCTTAGATGGAGATCTAAGAAACAGAGAAAAACAGAGAGTCTAAGGATTTGAAAGATATAAAAGGATGAATGGAGGTATGGGAATTGCAAACTTAATGCGGAAATCAGCAGTTGAAAAAATAGCAAAAGAACTCCCCGCCCCTCGTTTGGTAAAAAGCTGTTAGGTGAGAATTATTGGTTAGTTGAATGATTAAAATATTCCGCCCTGAAACATATAATTGTATGGAAGTGATTAGAATGTATAACATCATAATCAATAAATGTGTAGTCTAGTCAGAATTAGGGTAAAGACAATATGTCTTTATGGTATTATAAACACAGACTGTCTGAGCTTGGTGCCGACCTGACTAGAGATTTGGGAAAACAACAAGGAGTATGTCTCAAGGACAAGGTCACTAATCTCTGGCGGCTGGGTAGCAGGACATGTGTGTGCGTCTGTTTGTATGTGTGTGTGTGTGTGTGTGTGTGTGTGTGTGTGTGTGTGTGTGTGTGTGTGTGTGTGTGTGTGTGTGTGTGTGTGTGTGTGTGTGTGTGTGTGTGTGTGTGTGTGTGTGTGTGTGCGTGCGTGCGTGCGTATGGTTGTGTGAATGTGTGGGCGTGAGAAGTCAGTATAAAATGAATTGTTTTGTATTCCTGACTTTAGAATGTTCTCTGAATAAACTGTACTAACGTTTTGTATAAGCTGAGTCTTTGACTAATTATTATTATACCCATGGTCTTACAAACCTCAGGAATTGGTCAGAGCTATTGATTGATTGTTATTATCATTGGGATTGGAAATTCTCTTATCAATTGGTCCTTCGAGCCGGATTTCAATACCT
Organism: Salvelinus namaycush; assembly: GCF_016432855.1. NCBI lineage: Eukaryota > Metazoa > Chordata > Actinopteri > Salmoniformes > Salmonidae > Salvelinus > Salvelinus namaycush. The sequence continues at coordinate 29,123,858 of NC_052332.1, forward strand.
GTTTTCTGTCGTCCCATGGGAGTGCCGAAAACCGTGCACGGACGGATCAGAGATCCGTAAGTTAAAGACCTGACCTCTGGAAATTGAGGTTCCATTTCAGGCCGGTGGCAAACTGGTACACGACAGAAAACGGTGACGAAATCCAACCAACATTGAATTCTCAGCTGCAAGATAAGGTGGGATGGAGCTGGAAAAATGTAGCTATGGATGCAAGGACTGACCAAAATTATAGCTTTAACCATGTTGTGAGGCTATATAGTGTTTGATTACATTGACTTTGTTTAAAAACATTGGAGTCAAACAAGCTTCTATTTTGAGTTCTGATGGGGTAAGACAGTTGAGCTAAGCTCATGAGGCATTATAAATTATATTCTTCAAGAATCAATGGGTACATATCATTAATTTACAGTCCAAAAATGGTTGTAGCAACTGCAGATTACCCCTTTAAGATAATAAGAAATCTTGTGAAAAGAGGCTAAAAGGGATATGATTGGAATTTAACGAGAATAACACATTGTGAATGTGAAAGAAAACACCATCCATTTACGTTCAATATTAATTTATCTTTATCCAATGCAAATGATAGAAAATGTAACCATATACACTGTACATGTGTTTTTAGATTATTGCGTTTGACGAGCTGTGCACAGACTTCAAGAACCCAATCGATCAGAGCAACCCCACCAGAGCGGTAAGGTCCCCTGCTTTATGAAAGGGAGTGGAGTTCTGTGAAGTGTGACCCAGTTCTATGAGCCCATCTACAGTCACAGCTGTGAAGAGTAGAGCACTATAGACAGACAGGCAGACAGACAGACAGACACACACACATAGACCATGGCTACTTATTCAAATAGAAAAACCGTTGTCTTATTTTGAATGGTTTATTTATCATGTTTGATCTATTTATTTATCATGTGTGAAGCATTTACTCAATGTAATGTTGCTTCTATTTTGCCAGTGATATTTTTGCTGAGGGTTCCTTCATCTCATATAGCTACACAATAACGTTCTGTATCTGACTCTCCATATCTGACTCCCCATATCTGACTCCCCATATCTGACTCTCCATATCTGACTCCCCATATCTGACTCCCCATATCTGACTCCCCATATCTGACTCTCCATATCTGACTCCCCATATCTGACTCTCCTTTCTCTCTGTTCACTTTTCAGAGGGAAAGAATTCTGAATATTGAAAGAATATGCAACTTGCTGCGGAAGGTCAGTAAGTGGCTCCAAGGCGCACACACACACGCACGCACGCACGCACGCACGCACGCACGCACGCACGCACGCACGCACGCACGCACGCACACACACACACACACACACACACACACATTATAATTACCTGGCTTTCTATACTGCCACCACTCCCTCATTTTCTCTGTCAGTGTTAATGGACAAGCTGTAGAGTCGATGAAGGGAGATTGAAGGAGGGAACACCTGGAGGCCAGCAGGCTTTTATGAAAATCATAACTGATCCCTGCTACTCTCATTCCATATGAAAATCATAACTGATCCCTGCTACTCTCATTCCATATGAAAATCATAACTGATCCCTGCCACTCTCATTCCATATGAAAATCATAACTGATTCCTTTTCAAAGCATTTTGTCCTGAAGTGTTTCTGATAACGACATTTGCATTTGTGTGGTGTGCACCCTATTTGTATGTTTTATTTCTAGCTGGTGGTGCCAGAGTACTCCATCCATGGGCTGTTCTGCCTGATGTTCATGTGTGCTGGGGAGTGGGTCACCCTGGGCCTAAACATCCCCCTGCTCTTCTACCATCTCTGGAGGTACACACACGACACAAGACGACACAACACAGCATGGCACGACACAACACGACACGAACAACACAACAAGACACGACAAGACGCAACAAGACATGACATGACACAAGACACAACACAACACAACAGGACACGACACAACATGACACGACACAACACAAACAAGACACGACACAACACAACACAAACAACATGACATGACACAACACAAACAACACTAACAACACAACACGAACGACACAACACAACACGACACGAACAACACGACACAACACAACACAACACGAAGGACACAACACAACATGAACAACACGACACAACATGACACAACATGACACAACATGACACAACCAACTCCCACCACTCTCTCAAACAGGATGCTTTTTAGTTGTTTCTGTTGTAAGAATGCTCTCTCTCGCTCTCTCTCGTCAGGTTTTTCCATCGGCCGGCAGATGGGTCAGAGGTAATGTATGACCCTGTCAGTGTGATGAATGCAGACATCCTGAACTACTGTCAGAAGGAGTCCTGGTGTAAGCTGGGCTTCTACCTGCTCTCCTTCTTCTACTACCTGTACAGGTGAGGTCATATTACAGGTGAGGTCATATTACAGGTGAGGTCATATTAATCAAGCTATTTATCATCAGTCCAGCCAAGTTCATTGGTGAATGGGGATCTGTATGAATGGGAGCCTCCTCTTCTTACTGCACAATAACTGCTGTCACTCAGACCTAAAAAAAAGAGTGACAGGGGACATGATGTTATTGCTTGGCAACATCACATTCCTTCTAACATTGCTGTCCTTCTTTCCTATTTCCTGCCTCTCTCTGTCCTTGGCAGTATGGTCTATGCCTTGGTGAGTTTCTAAACACAGAATAGAAGACAAAGCGACAAAGAGGAGATTGAAAGACAGTAAAAGAGAAAGAGCATGCAAGACTAAGACTGGGTGATGTCACTCACCCTTCTTTCTCACCACCCATTACTCCATCACAGACCCTGTTTTGCTCTCCTCAAATCTTTGGATGGAGGGACAAACATCGGAGGACATCGTGAGGAAATTAGGCAAAGTAAAGAGACTTTTTTTAGGCTGCTCAGACACTGCCGAGACATAGAAGAGGAGGCGCAGACAGAGAGGAGGAATGAAATAATGAAGAGAAAGAGAGAACACATCTTAGCCTGTGTACGGGATGCCTTGATCTGACCACATCACGTCTTAAGGGCTGCGGGTCTGCTATTCTTAGTGATACTGTCACTCAACTGTGAATTTATAACGTTTGTGTTGCCTAAGTCCTAGCGTAGATGTTGCGGATTCATACGTCAATATCCTTCCATTCCAATAAACCTCACCATTTTAGAAAATAAACATGTATTTAGTTATTCTACTAATTTGGTTATTATTAATTATTTCAATAATTCAGTACTTGTGGTAAATCATATTCCGAGGATATGAATAGTTAGTTGTTTAAGCAAATAAATACACAGTTCAATGCTACTATTTTGATCCAGAGTGATAGTAATTGTGTTATTCACAAATATCTAATATACGTAATTTATGAAGTCAACAACACAAACACACAATATGAACTGAACATATGAACACAACATGAACCAATGGAGCAAGCCAAGTGGAGAAATTACAAGCTTTAAGACTGTTTTGATTATGATGCAATGGCCATAAGCTTCTGCGAAGGATCGCGGACACCCTGGAGCAATGTTTGAGTCTAGGTCCATCCCAATCAAGACACTATCTCCCAGTCCCCGTTCCTGCCCAGGGCAAACAGGCGGATTTCATTCCAACAGAAAATTATTCAGGATTGAAGGGGATGTTTTAGCTCTGACCGAGTTGGTACTTGGGTGTTTAAGTATTCTGTGTTTGTCTGTTCTGTTCTAGGCAGCAAGGGATGATTTCACCTGGACTTTCCATGCTCTGTGCTCAGTGATTCTAGATTCTAGAAATCTCATTCAAGAAAAGCAATAGCTAGGAGTGATTACTGTACATGGGATCATTTTTCCTCTGTGGACTAATACTGTGTGACACAAATAACTGATGAGGCTGCTGAAGATGCTGATGTTGATAGGGTTCCAATGATGACTGTGTCAAGCGCATAAACGCATCTCACATAGAACATTATGGTGGGACTTACATACTGTAACTGTTCTCACTCATAGGTGTCACAGTGAATGTTGTCAGACACTTTAGTCTTCGGTTCATTTCAAAGCCGTGACTTAGCTGGTGCTGTCCTCATCGTCATGAATCCATAGCGCTATGTGTAGATAATTGATAATGATCGGACTGTGTGATGTTAAAATCATTAGAAAAATGGGTAATACTGGAACTTGAAAAATACATGTAAAACTGAGTGATTATTTATTATAAGCTGACCATAATTGTAGTAATGAATTGTTTACAACAGTTGTGATCAGTTGGCATCTGAACACAAACAGAGCCCTGCATTATAATGGAGCCACTCACATTTTAGTAATGTGTCAATATTGTTCAGCTAGGTTTCTTGTGCCAAGACACATACAGTATGTTGATCCTGACAGTTCCCTCTAAAAAAGGACAACAACTCCTCAACCCCTGCCAACAATGTGAGTCAATCACAGACAATTGCTAAAGCACAAAATGGCGGGTCACAGAGGAGGGGAAATATAGCTAGGCTGACCATCAATGACTGTCATAATGCAGTTCATCAGAATGAATGAATTAATATATATTTAAGAATAACTATTTGTAACTGTCTTCTATACATCTCTCATCACTGTATTCTATATTTGTTGGTGCGGTAGTTTATATTCATTAGAATACAATATGATATACAGGTCACAAACAGCAATTCACATATTATAATAAAATAGCAATGTGTTAAAATATTATGTGGTACAACTACTGTGTTTTCTCTTGTCTAAATCTATATTTTCTTGAACATATCATTCAAAAGCCTATTTTGTTAAGAATTGGATTCATTGGTCCACTTGTAGTGCACTGGGTGTTCATAGTTAAAAATGCAAATCAAAGAAATTCAATGCATGATTGGGAGGTGACGGATCTGTCTCAATAGTTGTAAGTAACAGGTGATCAAAAGAACATTGGAAGATCGAAAAGAAGATGTAATCTGAAGGCCATACTTTGTTATGTCTCTATCCCAAGATATTCTGTTTGCTATTGACTCGAGGGAACCTGGAATAGTACAATAAACAGGAGCTCAGGATTGTACATCTACAAGAGAGCAAGTATGATGGAGGAAGTGAGTGTGTAAATTATGGGGGTTGGAGGGGAGAGTGGGTGAGGGAGAGTTGGAGAGGTAGAGACAGGCAACCGGACATAGACTGCATCTCATTATACGGTGTCACCATGGCAACATAATTGTGTTAGATTCCTATTGACTCACCCTGTCTCTGCCTCACTCTCTTGCTCTCACTCAAAACTCAGAATCAAATCCAAAATAGGCTTTACATGCATGGCAGCACTGAAGTATAGGTAGATGCATGATACATCAAATACATTGTTATCACTTATCTTATTCAACTCAAATGCACAGCAAACCATCTCTCTACATTACTCACATACACCCACAAACACACACACGCACGCACGCACACACACACACACACACACAAAGACAAACACACATACAAACACACACACCCACAAACACACACACGCACGCACGCACGCACACACACACACAAAGACAAACACACATACAAACACACACACCCACAAACACACATACGCACAGACACACACACACACAAGTCATATTATATACACACCACACGTTTATGTAAGCATGCACATAAATGCCCTCTCTCCTTCCCCTCTCTCAGATACTTGACAGTCCATACCATATATTTCATATTTCATTCATTCTAGCCCCCCCCCCCCCCCCCCCCCGTAATAATCATTTTCTCAACTCCGTCCCTGCACTCTCTCCCTCCTCTCTGCCTCCAGAGAGTAGTTGCCATGGAAACTGGTTACAATTGATAAGTTTGAAACATAAAGTACGCACTTGGCATATGCACACACACACACACACACTCTCTCTTTCTCTTTCTCTTTCTTTCTTTCTTTCTTTCTCTCTCTCTCTCTCACACACACACACACACACACACTCTCTTTCTCTTTCTCTTTCTCTTTCACACACACACACACACACACACACACACACACACACACACACACACACACACACACACACACACACACACACACACACACACACACACACACACACACACACACACACACACACACACACACAGAAATGAAAATACACTAGGATTTCTACATGGTGCATATACTCCACTCCCCACCTTATAAAGTGTAAGCAAAGCAAGACATCAGGCAATATTATGACTCAGACATTGTGTGTCCTCACAAACAGGGAATAGTACAAGTAATTGGTGGTATGTCATGCCCATTGATGTATAGTTGGTAAAATGGCTGATTAACACTTTGCTAAATGATTGGGTTTCTTGAAGTGAACCCATCACCTATATTTGGAATTAATTCCACAGGAATAGTCAGAGAGAAGGGGGGAGGCAAAATTGGGGGGAGATATGAATTATACATTAGAGAAGATTTCTGATAGTTACACCTGGCCAGAAATAAGAAAAGACTTTAACTGGAAGGGAAGGAGAGATGGGGAAGTGGATAGAGAAAAGGGTGACAAATTACTGGGGGTTAGAAAAGACAGGGCGCTGTGGAGATATCTGGGTGAGAGAGACATGGGAGTCTGGATGGGGTTATTACACAACTGGGCATGAACTGGTAAGACAAATGAGGGCATTAAATACTGTCCATTTGGGCTGTGTCAGTTGAGGATCTGTCATGATGCGACAGCCTAGTTTAAATATGCAGGTTACATGTAATCTATGAGCAAAGCATGTCAGAGATGAATGAACTAAACTGGTTGATACCAGACTCAGTAAACTGAAGATGTACTGTATGTGTGTCATGTACTATGTTCCCAGTGAGTCAATATGTCTGGAGACAAGCATGGTTCCCTGAATAAGAAACGCAGCCTATGCATAACATCTGCATATCATCACTTTTTTTGGCAGCAGTAAATGCTATACTAACTCACAAATAGATTTCCCAAATCTGCAGCCAAATCTGCAACATGCAACTGAAGAAGCAAGACTTCTTCACTGGGGCTTCTTTTCTACTAAATCTCTCAGTAAAAGGCACATGCTCACTAATATGCCAAGAGAGGTACGTTAACAGATACTGTATTCCCTCCCACCTTATCTCTCTCTAACACACACACACACACACACACACACACACACACACACACACACACACACACACACACACACACACACACACACACACACACACACACACACACACACACACGCACACACGCACACACGCACGCATGCACAAACACACACCACTGCTTCCCATTTGTACCCAAAAATGCACACTGAAGAGAGCCCAGATCCATCAATGAACATGTTGTATGTGTCTCAGATTATAGCAAACATACAGTAGTTGAAAACAACAATAGGCATGTCCTCTCTCTCAGTCTCATCTGTTTGATGCTGTGTCATGCTGTGAAATATAACACTGGAACAGCAGGGGAATGGGGCTACGTGTTGGTGTGAAGAATGCTACCAATTCTGTTTCTGAGCTATGCACAAACACACAAGCATTAATATTCAAGAATACTAGAATACTCTCAGACAAAAATGTACTCGGACAAACAGAGTGGGACAGGATTTAAACCACAATCAGACAAAGAATGAACACATGGATGTTGACTCTTGTGCACATAGCACCTTCGGGAAACACGGGTGTCATGGCAACGGGAACTGGCATCTGCAAGCGTTACTGTTGCAATCAGAGAGGAAAGGAATGGAAGATCAGATGGGGTAGGTGTGGGGGTGGGATGGAGGGTGGGATGGGGTAGGGGTGTGGGGGTGGGGGTGAGGCGGAGGATGGAATGGGGTAGGGGCGTGGGGGGGGGGGGGGGGGGGTGGGGGGGGGGATGGGGTGGGGGTGTGGGGGGATGGAGGATGGAATTGGGTATGGAGGATGGGATGGGTGGAGGATGGGATGGTGTAGGGGTGTGCAGGGATGGAGGATGGGATGAGGTAGGGGTGGCGGTGAGGTGGAGGATGGGATGAGGTAGTTGTGGGGGTGGGGTGGAGGATGGGATGGGGTATGTGTGGGGGTGGGATGGAGGGTGGGATGAGGTAGGGTTGGCGGTGACGTGGAGGATGGGATGAGGTAGTTGTGGGGGTGGGGTGGAGGATGGGATGAGGTAGGTGTGGGGTGGGATGAAGGATGGGATGAGGCAGGTGTGTGGGGGTGAGGTGGAGGATGGGGTGGGGGGTTGGGATGGAGGATGAGGTAGGGGTGGGGGGTGGAGGATGGGGTGGAGGGTTGGGATGGAGGATGAGGTACGGGTGGGGGGTGGAGGATGGGATGGGGTATGTGTGGGGGTGGGATGGAGGATGGGATGAGGCAGATGTGTGTGGGGGTGGATGGGGTAGGGGTGGGGGGGTGGGATGGAGGATGGGATGGGGTAGGGGTGGGGGGTGGGATGGGATGGAGGATGGGATGGGGTAGGTGTGGGGGGTGGGATGGAGGATGGGATGGGGTAGGTGTGGGGGGTGGGATGGAGGATGGGATAGGGTAGGTGGGGGATGGAGGATGGGGCGGGGTAGGTGTGGGGGGGTGGGATGGAGGATGGGATGGGGTAGAGGTGGGGGGTGGATAAAAGTGTCATTATTGACTCAGCTATCAAGGAAGAAGGGAGGGAGGGAGGGAAAAACAGTGAGGGGAAAATGTAATGTGCTGTTATGTATTTTGTGCAAAATGTTACACATAATTCTAAAGGGTCAGAGTGTTACAGTACGCCTAGGGCTAAGAGATATTTTGGAAAAGAAAGACAAAGTACAAAGTACTGAGTCTAAAAACTGCGAGGAAAACAATACTTGTCTTAGAAAGCAATAAAGCACACTGCCTCACTTACAGCAACATGTATTTCTAATAATATTTTAAAAAGCAGATTGGTAAGACATTAGTTATCTTATATTGTTAAATTGTGTATAAAATGGTATATACGTTATTATCAGTGATGGACCTTTAAACAGTACAACAAAATGTCACAGGGATCTCTAGTTTTGAAAATGATAATTGCTCACAATGTCACCAACTCTTGAAGAGTTAGGAGTACATTTTAGCGCATAATATCACAGCAGAACTGCGAGTTCTATTATGTATTTTTAGCAAGTTACATTAGCTGGCACTGAACCTTAACAATGCTTTCTCCTTCCACCCTACCTGACACTGATGAATGCATATTATCAGCACTTATCAGCACTCAATACACCCCCACACACTATGACTCACGCATACGCACACACACACACACACACACACACACACACACACACACACACACACACACACACACACACACACACACACACACACACACACACACACACACACACACACACACACACACACACACTTTCTGCCAATGTGCACACGGCGGCACAGGTGATTTTCTGAAGGGAAAGTGTACCGAACAGTACTGTATTTGACAAAAAAAAGACGCTACTTGACTGACACCTGGTGGTTTTGAGTGGAAATTGCACAAATAAGCTTATCGTCAGTGGTCCCTACGCATTAAACAAATTGTGTTAATAATGCACCGTCTTACATTTACATTAGAATATTGGTCAACACAAACAGGAATATGGTCCACTTCTTGAATTAAAAAAGAAAAACGTGGTTTGACATGACATCACATAACTCATCTAAAAAAGGTTTTATAAAGAAGGGTAGGCTATCCCATAATGCACTGCATATGCCTGTCAGCGGACATTGAGCACCTCTTAATGAACTTACTAGCTAACAGTCAAAACAAAAATAGAACAGTGTATAGCTAATTAAGAACATACTCTCAATACGTCTTCGAAGGAGGATACAAACAAGCCTAACATAATGAGTGGTCTACGCACTGTCCTGGTCTCTACTGGGTTTGTCGGTGTGGTAGGCATTGGATATGGAATGTGGTCAGTGATTACACCAGGAGAGGAAAGGAAGAGGGAAATGCTCAAGGTAGGCCGCTAACAATGCACTTGACTTGCACAGCACTGACTTTTTAAACCGAGCAAAGGACTGCTTGTCCTTTGTTAGTCAGATGTGTATGATTTGTGCATAAAATTTTGTTTTTGTATGTGGTAAATGGCTTGCCAGTAGTTTCACCTATCAGACATAGATAGGTACATGACGCGGTGGTTCTCTCTTTGCGCACTTGTCCGGGAGAAGGTTCTCCTAGTGGTGCTAATTGCTTAATTCAGTGGTTCCCAAACTGGGGGGTGCGAGGGGTCCGTGTAAGAATGCACAAGGTGCAATTTCGAAATTGGGAAGTGCATCAACAGTTTTCCTCTTATGTCAGTCATTGCAGACCTTGGAGAGTTATTTTTAACTTGTCAGAAATGTCCAGATCAACTACCCCATGTCAGCGTTTTTTTTGCTGGTTTTTTAAGCCCATTGATTTTGTTGTAATGTTTGAGTCACTCGGATATCACAAGAACACACATAAGACATGGAAAATGTGTATAATTTCAGGAAATAAGCTTTAAACTTGCAAAATGACGGAAGAGGGGCCTGAGTGAAAAGTTTGGGAACCACTCAGTTAATTGACGAGCCATAGAATGGCATAGTCTGTCACTAACACTCACCAGAGACAGAAGAGAAAGTGCTGATAGAAATGTGTCATGTGGATTGGAACATGGAATCATGTCCATCCTATATATTTAATTTCTATCTGCAACCATCTGCAATTGCCTTCCACTGAAAAAGGCCGCCTGATGGTTTCCTGGTCTGATTTATACCATCTGAGGCATGATGTGATACGTAAATAATTTAGTCAACTGATCAAATGGCGAAAGGAATAAGAACCAGCAGAGCAGACGGTCTCAATAACATTATACCCAGCTTTGTTTTGGTGTCAGCTTCTGTTGCATTATCTGTATGCAGTATCAGCTTTACATTCACCTCGGCTATGAAAAGCCAACTGACATTTACTCCTGAGGTGCTGACCTGTTGCACCCTTGACAACCACTGTGATTATTGTTATTTTACCCTGCTGGTCATCTATGAACATTTGAACATCTTGGCCATGTTCTGTTAATCTCCACCCGGCACAGCCAGAAGAGGACTGGCCACCCCTCATAGCCTGGTTCCTCTCTAGGTTTCTTCCTAGGTTCTGGCCTTTCTAGGGAGTTTTTCCTAGCCATTGTGCTTCTACACCTCCATTGCTTGCTGTTTGGGGTTTTAGGCTGGGTTTCTGTACAGCACTTTGAGATATCAGCTGACGTAAGAAGGGCTTTATAAATACATTTGATTTGACCTGCTCTTTTTCCAATCTGACCATCAGAATCTACCCGAAGCTAACCCACTGAGAATGGAGGAGACAAGGAAGAGGAATGCCCTCATGATGCAGGTGCTGAAGGAAGCTGCAGAGACTGATGACAACATTGCGAGAGGATTGGGCCCTATGAGATCCCAGAAATAGTCATGCTCACATGCTGGTCATGTTCTCCTGCTCAGACGTCACATGCATCATCCAATGGTTGTGTGCCACGTCATCGACTGTGCCGTCGGGCACCAGATTGCTATAACGTGGTTAGCTGATACGTTAAATAAAACTATCCAGATCTGACATGCGACGTCTGAGCAGGGGAACACGACCATTGTCTTCACATTGATCTGAAAGTCAAGGGGAAGAGACCATACAATTACAGATGACACACCAGTAGACTTGAGCTTCACCACTTCCTCTTAAGAGACAAGATTATATTGGCTAAGTGTTTGCATTTATGTTGAGTATGAATGAGTTTAAGGGGCGTTAAGTACTTTGTTTCACTGAATGAGAAAGTGCTGAAAATAAGAGACAATGGTTCCCAAACTTCACGACTTGAACACATGCTCTGTTACATTGAAACAAAGCATGTTTATTACAATAATAGTGTTGTATATAATTCATTAACCATTTTTGCTAGCTGAAAGTGCTTGTGATGGTCACAACAATGTATGGCTAATAAAATGTAAACAATCCTGCCTAGTTTTTTATATTGAATATGTTCTGTTATTACGTTTTGTAAGATCAAATCGATTTCATGGATAGAGTAACGTTTTTAAATGATGTAGTTTATATGATCATGAATATAATTCTGTTGTCACTTGTCAGCGGACCACTGTTGGGGACCCTTCTACCGGTTGCACTAATTTCCGGTTTAAGGAAATGACGTTATTTTCAACTGATGTCGAAGGTTGCGGTCAGATTCATGCACAACACATGCAGTCGTAATCGTCATACCTCAGTGGTCGTAACTGTGATCGGGATTACATTTTTAACTGATGTACGTTTTAATAATAAGCGATCGTAGTGATTTGTCAAATTAGCTGCTTGGTAGTTATCATCACATCAAGCCAAGCACAGCTAACGAGCTAGTTAGCATAAATCCATAGATTTTTTTTGACAATGTCAACACCAGAGCCATTGCCCGTACCACGGGGCTCAGTATCACCGGCAGCGGGTCAAATGTTTGGGAGCTGCTGGAGTTGTCGGATTCTTTCAGGTGGAGGTCTGCTGTTAGGAGCTGGATATGTCTTCCTAGCCGCCCGAAAAGTAATGCGCCAAGGTGGGACAACCTCTATGGGAACTGTCGCACAAGTCGCGTTTGCAGCAAGTGAGTATTGCGATTTATTGGCAGCATGTCTAAATGTACAGTGGCAAGAAAAAGTATGTGAACCCTTTGGAAATACCCAGATTTCTGCATAAATTAGTCATAAAATGTAATCTTATCACCTAGGTCACAACAATAGACAGTCTGCTTAAACTAACACACAAACAATGATACGTTTGCATGTCTTTTTGGAACACACTGTGTAAACATTCACAGTGCAGGGTGGGGAAAGTATGTGAAGCCTTGGATTTAATAACTGGTTGACCCTCCTTCGGCAGCAATAACCTCAACCAAACGTTTTCTGTAGTTGTGGATCAGACCTAGACAACAGTCAGGAGGAATTTTGGACCATTCCTCTTAACAAAACTGTTTCAGTTCAGCAATATTCTTTGGATGTCTGGTGTGAACTGCTAACTTGAGGTCATGCCACAGCATCTCAAATCAGGTTGAGGTCAGGACTCTAACTGGGCCACTCCAGAAAGTGTATTTTCTTCCATTGAAGCCATTCTGTTGTTGATTTACTTCCGCTTTGGGTCGTTGAGCTTCAATTGGTGGAAAGATAGCCTAACATTATCCTGCAAAATGTCTTGATAAACTTGAATTCATTTTTCCGTCGACAATAGCAAACTGTCCAGGCCGAGGCAGCAAAGCAGCCCCAAACCATGATGCTCCCGCCAACATACTTTACAGTTGGGATGAGGTTTTGATGTTGGTGTGCTGTGCCTTTTTTTCTCCACACATAGTGTTGTGTGTTTCTTCCAAACAACTCAACTGTAGTTTCATCTGTCCACAGAATATTTTGCCAGTAGCGCTGTGGAACATCCAGGGGCACGCTTGCAAACTTCAGACATGCAGCAATGTTTTTTGTTTGTTTTAGACAGCAGTGGCTTCTTCCTTGGTGTACTCCCATGAACACCATTCTTGTTTAGTGTTTTACATATCGTAAACTCGTCAGATGTAAGCATGTTCCAGAGATTTCTGTAAATCTTTAGCTGACACTAGGATTCTTCTTAACCTCATTGAGCATTCTGCGCTGTGCTCTTGCCAGTCATCTTTGCAGGACGGCCACTCCTAGGGAGAGTAGCAACAGTGCTGAACTTTCTCCATTTATAGACAATTTGTCTTACCGTGGACTGATGAACATCAAGGCTTTTAGAGATACTTTTGTAACCCTTTCCAGCTGTATGCAAGTCAACAATTCTTGATCTATTTTGTTCGAGGCATGGCTCACATTAGGCAATGCTTCTTGTGAATATCAATCTCAAATTTTGTGAGTTTTTATAGGGCAAGGCAGCTCTAACCAACATCTCCAATCTCATCTCATTGATTAGACTCCAGGTTAGCAGACTCCTGACTCCAATTAGCTTTTGGAGAAGTCATTAGCCTAGGGGTTCACATACGTTTTCCAACATACACTGAATGTTTAAATTATGTATTCAATATAGACAAGAAAAATACAATAATTTTAATGTTATTTAGTTTAAGCACACGGTCTATTGTTGTGACTTAGATGAAGATCAGATCAAATTTGATGACCAATTTATGCAGAAATCCAGGTATTTCCAAAGGGTTCCCATACTTTTTCTTGCCACTATCTCCTGCATTGTAGTAGCAGCAGCAATTTATCCAACATTACTAAGAAGGTGAAAGCAAAGGCAAGAGCTATGATGAGTTGACGCTATTCAAAGTATTCTAGCAGGGCCTCTGCAGTGCAGTCAACTCAATATTTCTGTTTCAGGTTTGGCTGCTTGGGGAGTCGTGGTCATCGCTGACCCTGTGGGGAAATCACACAGGAAGGCGTGAAGATGCTCTGACAGATGGAATTATTTGAAGCTGCTGAAGTATATGCCATGGTCATATCCAAGATCACTTTGGTAGATAGTGATCTTGGCATAATGGATGAGAACATGCCAAAGACTATTATCATCTGTCAGTGTGACTTGTCTATAATACATGAAATAAATTGAGAACATGTGCACTTGGAACTACCTTGTGCAAGTAAGAATTTCATTGGATGATATATACCATGTGTATCCTGTACATACGACGAATACAACTTGAACTACCTTGTGTTCATGCCACCATGGCTGTATTTAGACAGGCAGCCCAATTCTGACCATTCTCACTAAATTGGTCTTTTGACCAATCAGATAAGCTCTGAAAAAGATCTGAAGTGAAAAGATGAGTCGTCAAAAGACCAGTTAGTGGGGAAGAAACAAAACAGAATTGGAATCTCGAGTCCATTTCATCTACTTCTGAACCATCAGAAAGACAGCCAATCATACAACTGCTCAATTCACCCAATGTAAAGGAACCATCAAATTGGTGTGGAGTACCACTCTTTCCTCAGAGTTTTATTGTATTTCATCACAGTGACCATCAGTCCAGTGACAAATGTAATTATAAATGACAGATATTGCTCCCAGTCCATTGCGCTCACTGCATGAATGGTCATGTCAATGTTGAACTGTGATGAGACAGACACAAGGCTTTGGGCAAATAGTTTTATGAGTTGGCGTTGGGTCCCTTCTTCTTGCCAAATGTCGGTACCACATTCACAAAGCGCCTATTATACTGGATCCTCCTTTTAGCCCTACCAGTCTTCTTTTTCTTCTTCTCCTGCTTATCCACCTGTGAGAATGGTTATAAACAAGAGTCAGGTGTGGTGTCTTGATGTGCACACTAGAGACTAAGCAAACTTGCCAGAAGAGCAAGTCATGTTGAATATGCCACATTAATTTAATTTCTATTAAACACAAACGCCCACCTTGGGAGTCTGTCCCCTGACTTTCCCCGCTCTGGCCAAGGAGCCATGGACTTTGCCTGGGATAGGAAATGGAAATGAATCAAAGCAAGCCCCTCCGAATTCTCTTCAAAAAATGGTACAGAAACAAAATGTCTCAGACCTTAATCATTTCACATATTTACAATAATGTTCAAGAATGTTTAATTATTGATCACTTACCTCCCAACAGTCGAGGGTTAACCTCAAGAGTGCTGAACTCCAGTGCCGATTGGCCAATCACAGCATCGTCCTGCAGGGGTTCCCCGCACAGAAAAACCACCTGGTCATCACAGGAGAGTCCCTCCAATGCCTCAATATGAGCCTTGTGGAGAAGGGAAGAGAACAAAGAGCTGAATGTGGTTAACCTTTCATGGTCATCAATTAACTTTTAAACCAAAAAAAAGTTGGCAGACCAAGGGACAATAGTGCTATACTTTACCTTGATGTCAGCGACAGTTTCTAATCGAGACACCTGAAAGGTGTGGAGAGTCTGAGCACGCACAAACAGCTGCATGGTCAACCTGTTTAAAATAAGATGGATGATGTTAGGTCAGTGTGTCCTACAATCCTAAAAGACCCAAAGGGTTGTGCAGGGTTTTGTTCCAGCCTAGCACTAACACACCTGATTCTAACATGGTCACCAACAGGGTTTAATTTAACTTTTATTTAACTAAGCAAGTTATGTATTAGTTTGTTTCTTCAGACTTATGCCAGAATAAACGGTGAATCAAATGTCCAACAACTAGTGCAAAGATTAGTAGTTTGTGGTTAATCATTAGCAACTGACATGAAAGCTAGACTAACCAGAGCGGTAGAACAATATATATTTCCTGTCGACATCAACAAAGACAACTTTTTTTTAAGAGACAATGTTTAAAATGTCATGAAACTTTTGAGTCCCTTTGTTATGAGTTACAAAACAGAATTTAAACTTATTTCATGACTCACCAAAGTCTCGCAGTGTAATGATCGTGTGCTTTGCCAATGGTGTTTGGCCTGGAAATGGAAAACAGGAAGCATTTCATTGCGCATACCTGTGACGTGGTATTCTCTGATCCCGCCCACGTGTGGTGGTCGAGAAAAATGATGTCGCGCTCCTTCATAAACAGTACCACAATGTTATGCAGATGATTTAGGGAAAGTTTCAAGCTTTACGACCACACGGCAAGAATACCAAATACTACGATACGGTTACGACTGAGCTATTTGATACCCATATACAGTACCAGTCAAAAGTTTGGACACAGATACTCATTCAAGGGTCTTTCTTTGGACTATTTTCTACATTGTAGAACAATAGGGAAGACATCAAAACTATAAATAACACATATGGACTCATGTAGTAACCACAAAAAGTGTTAAACATCAAATATATTTTATATTCTTCAAAGTAGCCACCCTTTGCCTTGATGACAGCTTTGCACACTCTTGGCATTCTCTCAACCAGCTTCACCTGGAATACTTTTCCAACAGTCTTGAAGGAGTTTCCTTCTCTCTGCGGTCCAACTCATCCCAAACCATCTCAAATGGGTTGAGGTCGGGTGATTGTGGAGGCCGTGTTATTGTCCTGTTGAAAAGCAAATGACAGTCCCAATAAGCACAAACCAGATGGGATGGCGTATCGCTGCATAATGGTGTGGTAGCCATGCTGGTTAAGTGTGCCTTGAATTCTAAATAAATCACAGACAGTGTCACCATCACACCTCCTACTTCATGCTTCACGGTGGGAACCACACATGCGGAGATCAACCGTTCATCTACTCTGCTTCTCACAAAGACTAGGCGGTTGGAACCAAACATCTCACATTTGTAATCATCAGACCAAAGGACAGATTTCCACCGGTCTAATGTCCATTGCTCATGTTTCTAGACCCAAACAAGTCTCTTCTTATTGGTGTCCTTAAGTAATGGTTTCTTTGCAGAAATTCGACCATGAAGGTCTGATTCACGCAGTCTCCTCTGAACAGTTGATGTTGAGATGTGTCTGTTACTTGAATTCGGTGAAGCATTTATTTGGGCTGCAATCTGGGGCTGGTCACTCTAATGAACTTATCCTCTGCAGCAGAGGTAACTCTGGGTCTTCCTTTCCTGTGGCGGTCCTCGTGAGAACCAGTTTCATCGTAGCGCTTGATGGTTTTGCGACCGCACTTGAAGAAAGTTCTTGAAATGTTCCCGAATTGACTGACCTTCATGTCATAAAGTAATGATGCTGTTGTTTCTCTTTGCTTATTTGAGCTGTTCTTGCCATAATATGGACTTGATATTTTAACAAATCTATGGCTATCTTCTGTATACCACCCCTACCTTGTCACAACACAACTGATTGGTATTAAGAAGGAAAGAAATTCCACAAATGAACTTTTAACAAGGCGTACCTGTTAATTGAAATGAATTCCAGATGACTACCTCATGAAGCTGGTTGAGAGAATGCCAAGAGTGTGCAAAGCTGTTGAATTATCTCAAATATAAAATATATTTTGATTTGTTTAAAACGTTTTTCATATGTGTTATGTAATAGTTTTTATGTCTTCACTATTATTGGACAATGTAGAAAATGGTCAAAATAAAGAAAAACCCTTGAATGAATAGTTTGTCAACTTTTGACTGATACTGTATCTTCTTTCAAAAATAATTTACGTGGCCGAAATTGTTAAAATTGAAGTAACAAACATTAGCTAGCTAGCTAAATGTAGTAATGAATAAATTGATATTAGTGTAGCGAAATGCTTGTGCTTCTAGTTCTCGACAGTGCAGTAATGTCTAACAAGTAATCTAACAATTTCACAACAACTACCGTATACACACAAGTGTAAAGGGATGAATAAGAATATGTACATATAAATATATGGATGAGCGATGGCCAAACGGCATAGGCAAGATGCAGTAGATAGTATAGAGTACAGTATATACACAGGACATGAGCAATGTAGGGTATGTAAACATTATATAAAGTGGCATTGTTTAAAGTGACAAGTGATACATTTATTACATCCAATTATTCATTATTAAAGTGGCTAGAGATTTGAGTCAGTATGTTGGCAGCAGCCACTCAATGTTAGTGATGGCTGTTTAACGGTCTGATGGCCTTGAGATAAAAGCTGTTTTTCATTCTACTTTGATGCAAATTAGCATTTTCAAATCAGAGAGTAAATAGAGCAGAATATATTGATAGTCACCTTGTCTGAGAGAGATTTACATGGTTATCAAAACGTCACGCCAGGGTGAGCTACACAAAGCACACCCCTTATTTTAAGTGTTTCTAAAATTAAAAAAAAAAAAATATTGGTGGAAAAACGATTGGAACCATTTCCCTGTTTGACCCCCATTTGATTTTCTTAGTCACTCAGATAACATATTAACATGACACAATGTGTAGAATTTCAGGAAATAAGCTTTAAAACTGCCAAAAAAATCTGCACCCCATTGCAAAATGTACAGAATTGCAGCAAATTAACTATTAAACTTTTTCTCTCCGCATTCAAGAGGGGGGGGGGGGGGGGGGGGGCAAACCAAATATCCCCTATTTATTTATTTCACCTTTATTTAATCAGGTAGGCCAGTTGAGAACAAGTTCTCATTTACAACTGCGACCTGGCCAAGATAAAGCATAGCAGTGCGACAAAAACAACAACACAGTTACAAATAAACGTACAGTCAATAACGCAAAATAAAATAAAAATAGAAAGATCTATGTACAGTGTGTGCAAATGTGGAAGAGTAGGGAGGTAGGCAATAAATAGGCCATAGAGGCAAAAATAATTACAATTTAGCATTAATACTGGAGTGATATATGTGCAGATGATGATGTGCAAGTAGAGATACTGGGGTGCAAAAGAGCAAGAGGGTAGGTAATAATATGGGGATGAGGTAGTCGGGTGTGCTATTTACAGATTGGCTGTGTAAAGGTACAGTGATCGGGAACCTGCTCTGACAGCTGATGCTTAAAGTTAGAGAGGGAGATATAAGACTCCAGCTTCAGAGATTTTTGCAATTCCTTCCAATCATTGGCAGCAGAGAACTGGAAGGAGAGGCGGCCAAAGGAAGTGTTGGCTTTGGTGATGACCAGTGAAATATACCTGCTGGAGCGCGTGCTACGGGTGGGTGTTGCTATGGTGACCTGTGAGCTGAGATAAGGCGGGGCTTTACCTAGCAAAGACTTATAGATGACCTGGAGCCAGTGGGTTTGGCGACGAATATGTAGTGAGGGCCAGCCAACGAGAGCATAGAGGTCGCAGTGGTGGGTAGTATATGGGGCTTTGGTGATAAAACGGATGGCACTGTGATAGACTACATCCAGTTTGCTGAGTAGAGTGTTGGAGGCTATTTTGTAAATGACATCGCCAAAGTCAAGGATCGGTAGGATAGTCAGTTTTACAAGGGTATGTTTGGCGGCATGAGTGAAGGAGGCTTTGTTGTGAAATAGGAAGCCAATTCTAGATGTCATTTTGGATTGGGGATGCTTAATGTGAGTCTGGAAGGAGAGTTTACAGTCTAACCAGACACCTAGGTATTTGTAGTTGTCCACATATTCTAGGTCAGAACCGTCCAGAGTAGCGATGCTAGTCAGGCAGGAGGGTGCGGGCAGCAATCGGTTGAAGAGCATGCACTTAGTTTTACTAGAATTTAAAAGCAGTTGGAGGCCACGGAAGGAGTGTTGTATGGCATTGAAGCTCGTTTGGAGGTTTGTTAACACAGTGTCCAAAGAAGGGCCAGATGTATACAGAATGGTGTCGTCTGCGTAGAGGTGGATCAGAGAATCACCAGCAGCAAGAGCGACATCAATGATATATACAGAGAAAAGAGTCTGCCTGAGAATTGAACCCTGTGGCACCCCCATAGAGACTGCCAGAGGTCCGGACAACAGGCCCTCCGATTTGACACACTGAACTCTATCTGAGAAGTAGTTGGTGAACCAGGTGAGGCAGTCATTTGAGAAGCCAAGGCTATTGAGTCTGCCGATAAGAATGCGGTGATTGACTGAGTCGAAAACCTAGTCCAGGTCGATGAAGACGGCTGCACAGACCTGTCTTTTATCGATGGCGGTTATGATATCGTTTAGGACCTTGAGCGTGGCTGAGGTGCACCCATGACCAGCTCGGAAACCAGATTGCATAGTGGAGAAGGTACGGTGGGATTCGAAATGGTCGGTGATCTGTTTATTAACTTGGCTTTCGAAGATTTTAGAAAGGCAGGGCAGGATGGATATAGGTCTATAATAGTTTGGGTCTAAGGTGTCTCCCCCTTTGAAGAGGGGGATGACCGCAGCAGCTTTCCAATCTTTGGGGATCTCAGACGATACAAAAGAGAGGTTGAATAGGCTAGTAACAGGGGTTGCAACAATTTTGGTGGATAATTTTAGAAAGAGAGGGCCCTAGGGCTTGCCCTGCATAAATGTGTGGAATTGGGATGGATTGAATGACAGACACTACTTCTTATCCCTTTTCAATGCATTTGTCAATTAGTTTTTTCATGAATGAGTTATCAGGAGCACGCGAGAATACATTTCTCCCTTCAAAAACAGACATTGTGTAGCCCAGCTTGAGAAGCCAAGAGTGGGATATTAGCATTGTCATGACGTTGGCAGTGGGGGTAGGTTTATGACAGTCATAAATACCTCTTTCCCCCCTTTTCCTTCTCCCTACTATAACTGATGTGACATAAGAAAACCCCTTGGTTAACATAGAGGTTCTGGGAACATCAGAAGTGGGGGGAAATGAACTATATTCTGGTAATCCGACCAACTGAACATATGCGGTGGTACTTAAGGTATATTATGTCAGTTCGGTTGCCCTCTGACACATTCTCATCAATGATAGAATGACAAACTCTACTGTGGAAAGTCTAAACGTCAGAGGTATCGGATTCACATGGAATTGTTGTTTAATTCTAATGTTTGAATATGACATTATTTGTGAAGAGGTGAAATGTAATTTTAGCTTCCAAATGAGAGATCTGGACTTTCATAAGTGTTCCTCTGCTCACTAGGGGCCCGCCCCTGTGAAGAGACATGGGTAATAGACTTTTCAGACACACCCCTCTCCCTCCACTATAAAAGCCATTGACAAGAATATAACTTCCTGTTCCGGGTACGCTAGGATGACGATCCGGTGTCAGAATGGTTCAGATAATAACTACAGAACTAAGCCAACATCAGCATGGACTTTGATTGTGAATGGTATGAACTTTGAACTCGTATTCACTACAGAAGTGATATCTCCTAGCCGTTGAGTTAGCAACAGCTAAACGCAGGTTAGGAAGGACGATACGGTCTTCCATCTACTACACACAACGCTCCTCCAACGTATCCAGTAAGGCACCAGAGACATTCTTCAAAGGACAGAGGACTCGGGTTGGCGACACGGTCCATCTACCACCAACCTACTGAAGCGCAGCTCAGAGTAAATATTTATTGCATTTTCCTTTTCGAATGGGCGGTAATTTAGAATGCATAAGATACTGTATTTACGATAGCACAGCTCGCCTATGTTCCAGTCTCCCGCTCTTTCACTAGGACTCAGCCCCTTCCCTTTGTGTAACAAGCTGTCATATCTATTCCGCCCGCTAGGGACGTTTTTCTGTATGACGTAATTTGTGATCAAGTTATTTAATTGTATATGTGTGATTCTGTGTGATTAGTTAGGTATTTAGTAAATAAATAATTAAACCCAATTTTGTATTGCTGATTCAACTTGTTAGCCAGGATTCTTGCAGATAATCAAGGATTTACAACTTTCAGATGAGACTGAATAAAATGACGATTAATGTGACTGTTATGGATGTAAAATCTTACTAAATCTTTAAGAGTTTATTCGAAAGATAACAGCTCTATAAATATTATTTTGTGGTGTCCCTCTCTAGTTAATTAACATTTACATGATTAGTTCAATCAGGTAATATTAATTACGGAGAAATTATTTTATAGAATAGCATGTCATAGCAATTAATCTGGCATAGTCAAAGACACGACAGCATCTACAGAAGAATACAAATTTGTGGAACGACTGATAGCACCTTCACGAGTTTCCTTTCCCCCTAAACATGATGGTCCTTCCCCATTTGGCTGGACTCCTCCATCAGGTGAAGCTTGACACCTTATGCTATCCTTTGTTTTAAGGCAAATGGAGAGCAATGGTTTGGTTCTCACACTGATTCAACTTCTGCTTCAAATACCTTACTACATTTAAATTTGTTGTTCGAGTTGTTTTACGCTTCTAATGTTCTGTACATAATTTATCTGCCAACACTTAGTCGTTTATAGTCTCATATACACATCTCTCATAGGCCTTTTCTCAATTGGATTTGCTGAACTCCTGTGTCCTCTCTCCATCCTCTCTCGCCTCCTTTTGAAAAAAGTCAAAGATAATGAAGGAGGGGTGGCGAGTAGAGGGAAGGTGTATGGAGATGTGCTTGTTTGAAATGAAACGGTCCTTCTCCACTGCACGTCATCAGGCAAATTAAGTTTACAGGAGTGTAATCCCAAAAGAAATGTGTAAAGTGCTAAAAACACATTTAGCTGTTGTGCTAGACATTTTATAGATCGTTTTTAAATGTTTGCATGCTTTTCTCCTCTGAGAAAGAAATATCTGATTCAAATGGGGTGTGGCAGATTTCAAAACTCTTCTGCAAAGAACTCCGGTAGGTTACACAGAACTCGGTAGGATACACATGACTATCCTCGATGAAAGTGGCTATCGAGGAGGGCCGGACACTTTTCCATTAGCCTATAAACAAATTAACACTCTCCTCGACCATGTCATGGAGGAGAGAGGAAAGAGGACAGACTTTTTCTCAAATGAGACCATAGTCTCAGCAAACACACCTTGGGTATCAGGTGCTATTTACTTTATGGTTGATTAACCTCAATTAAATATTTTTCCTATTTTTCTCACCCCCTTTAGCCAAACATTTTATAGAGGTGCCTCTTGCTTTACCATACATGATCTGTCGCTCCCGAATGCACAATGTTCCTGTCTACACTTACCTCACCCATGGCAGCCGCAAGACAAGGTTGAAGGGGACATCTGGGTGAGTGAGACAGAATTTCTAGGGTTCTTCTGTCAAAGCATTGTTGAAACTTCTACAGAATTGCATATCAGTAAGTATGACTGGCTGGAAACCAGAGTAGAAGTATAAGAGCTGTTGTATTTATCTAG
Organism: Salvelinus namaycush; assembly: GCF_016432855.1. Classification (NCBI taxonomy): domain Eukaryota; kingdom Metazoa; phylum Chordata; class Actinopteri; order Salmoniformes; family Salmonidae; genus Salvelinus; species Salvelinus namaycush. Next base: position 29,147,313 of record NC_052332.1, read on the forward strand.
CAACAACTTTGGGTTGAATGTTATGTTTTCCTGTCACTGTGCAGTTGTTTCCCCCTGATTAATCCTGCTACTTTTGTGTCTCCTGTCAGGCTTTTGAGAAGGATGTTAAGGAGTACCTGCAACAGTTTACTGGCAAAGACCTGCCAACCCAGGTCAATGAAGTGACCATGACAATTCGAGTCGAAGGTCACTTTGATACAGCGCTGAAGGAGTTGCTGGTGAAGAAGGGATTCTAAGTGGACCTTTGGCGAGGAGGTAAACTGTCGCAGAACAGTTGTCAAAGAAAAATAGTGCTTACTTTTCTATATGCACCCAACATTTTGAAATGAGTGGATAAATAAGAGACAGTTGTTTATTTATGTCCATGTCAATTATATTTGTTTGTATGTAACACCTTACGCTCAAATGACAAGAGTTCTTCAAATTTGAATCATTAAATGGCCAATTGCTATGGGGGATGTCTGCTTTATTTAAAACAAATGTTTTTATATCCACAGGAACAATATCAGTTGTAAGTTTGATATGTGATTCTTGTATTCATTGCTGTAAAATAATACCACAGCTTATCAGTGGAGGTTCCTCAGATGAGGAAGAGGAGGATCATCCTCAGTGAATTTCATAAAAATGAAATTGTAAAATATTTAAAGTTATAATTTTTAGATAAAACTATACTAAGAATATTCACGTCACCAAATAATTGATTAAAACACTGTTTTGCAATGAAGGTCTACAGTAGCCTCAACAGCACTAGGGTAGGATAGCACCATGGTGTAGCCGGAGGACAGCTAGCTTCCGTCCTCCTCTGGGTACATTGACTCCAATACAAAACCTAGGAGACTCATGGTTCCACCCCCTTCCATAGACTTACATAGTAATTATGACAACTTCCAGAGGGTGTCCTCCAACCTATCAGAGCTCTTGCAGCATGAACTGACATGTTGTCCACCCTATCAAAGGGTCAAATAATTAATTTAGTACTGGAAGCATAAGCTACAGCTAGCTAGCACTGCAGTGCAGTGCATCAAATGTGGCGAGTAGTTGACTCGAAAAGAGAAAGACAATAGTTGAACAGTTTTGAACAAATACATTTCTTCTAAAATGAAGGAGCCGCAAGAGAGAGATTTAGTTTAAAAAAATGTAGTTTCATTTTCACTTACTTAGCTAGCAAATGCAGCTAGCTAGTTTAGCCTACTCAAACACCCTGCTAAAACAAATGGATGCTATGTTAGCTAGCTGGCTATGACTATCCAACCCAACACTGAAACTCTTCCAAGTCAGGGTAAGCTTTTGGTTTTACAAATGTATTACCACCAGGGCCTGCGGGTGTAAGTGCTAACTAAACTGCTTACTGACTGTGCACTAACGTTACTGCATGATTGTAATGTGTTTACTAACTCATTAGTTCTATTAGCTATGTTGACTATGACGTTACTTTAGCTAATATGGTGACAACGGTATAGGCTGTGTATAGCGGTTAAGATATGGTTGGATTTTTTTTTTTGCCTGGTCACATACAGCTGATGTGTTGTGCATTAAAGTCCACAAGCGAAGGGAAAAGGTGAGAGGAGGAGAGCGCATAGATGCGAGAAGGAATACAACGTGGCTGCTATGATAGTGAGCTGGGTTTACGCGTGATAAGGGGTGTATTCATTCTGCCAATTCTGTAGAAAAAAATTAATGGAACGAAACGGGGATAAACCTACCTGAATTTGTCCATTAGAAACTTGTTTGCAACTGTTGGACTAATGATTACACCCTAGATCAGCTAGATGCATGCAAGAGTGTGCAAGGTGGTATTGAATGTGTCACTGTTTACCCATGTGTTCGTCTGTCTCCTGAAATGTTTCTCTTGACCTGTGTGTACCTACGTTGTAAACTTTCATTCATAGGCTAGGTTTTAGCAACCTCATGCAGTAGCCTAAAACTATCACTTTTACATTGTACTGGGTGAATGGCATATGAATGACAGTCATCCAATATGCTGTAATAGAGATAAGGCCATGCTCATAAAGAAAAACGGCACCGACCGCCAGTGGTGTTCATTGTTTTGTGGTGTAGTCAATACTCAATACTGGCAAGTTAATTTAGGATTTGGTGTTTTACACATATTTTTCATCACTGTTGATGGATTTTTTCATAGGAATTTAAACTTGAGGGAAATATTCCTAAAGATGCTGATGTTTTCTGTGACTTTTAAATGCAGCTCATTTCATTATCCAGTTTCTATGGCCGTCACTAGTTACCACAGCCACAAAGTCATACACCCCGCCTATTTTTACAATTTATCTTCTTTAAATGTGATTTGAAACCTAACCCTAGCGTTAACCATATTGCTAATCTTATGTCTAACCATAACATTAAATTAAGACCAAAAATAATTGTTATGTTTTCATACATTTTTACGATATAGCCCATCTTTTACTTTCTGGCTGTGGTAACTAATGGAAACTATCTTCCGTGTCTGGCAGTTGTTTTTGCGAGCGTTTTACGACGGGGAGACGTCATCCAATAGCGACAAGCTCAGAAACCATTTACGGCAGAAGTTTTACCAACGTTTAGTCCGAAATAGTTAGTCGCACATGTTGTGTTCTTTGATAGTTTTAGGCTGATTAAATGCCGAAGAAATTGTAATTACTGTACTACATATTGAAGTATTGGGATTTACATGTGTCTGACGACGTACTGAGAAGGCTTCTAAAGGTACGGCCATAGTAGTGAAACAAGTTATAATATATCTTACATTCAATTCTGTAAGTGGACTCGAGTTGTAAAATCTGTCTTTCCTTTCAGGCAAATTGGACGTTCATCGTTTCACTCAACAGAATTACATCAGCATGCAATGAGAAGTAGAAACTAATTTGCCCACCCAAAATCATGAATCCAATACTTAGACAGAGAATCCCTCCATCTGTGCGGAAGTTGTTGACTGACATTGGACCAAGGGATGAGCAACACTGCAGTGAATGGACTGACACAGAGCCTGAGACTGTCACTAGAGATGGAATTGAGCTTCCTGCCAGAGGAACCACCAATAGCAGTGGATTTCTGACACCAGCTACTGGGAAAGAGGATGGAGATGCAGACCATACAGATGCCACAACACAAAGCAAAGTGTGTGGGCTGTGCTTATGCAAACCTTCTTACTACACCTGTCCACGATGCAATGTACCTTACTGTGGCCTGGAATGCTACCGGAGTACAAATCATTCTGTGTGCTCAGAGGAATTTTATAAGGAGTCTGTGTTACAGGAGCTGAAAGATATTGGAGAAACAGAGTGTGAGGGGAGGAAGAAGATGCAGGATATTCTGCTAAGGCTGAGACATATGGCAGATGGGGCAGAAGGAGGGATGGAGGGTGTTTTAAAGACCGTTGAGGAGGAGATGGGGGGTAGTGAGGAGACAAAGGAAAGAGCACAGGTTTTAGACCTCCTCTCCAAGTTAGCAGAGATTCAATCATCTGGGGAAGGGAATGTGGAGGAGATTTTAAACAAACTCAAAGAGTTAGGAGACAAGGATGAAGAAGCAGGGCAGGTGGTTTCTGCAAATGTTGGAGACGTCGATGAGGGGGTTGAAGGCGCCGAGGAGCTAGACTTGGCTGACAGGCTCTCGGGGCTGGATATCGATGCTCTCTCTGAGGAGGCATTGTGGGACCTGTTGAGCAGCCAGGAGAAGGAGAAGTTTAGGAGTCTGGTGAAGGGTGGCGCTGTAGGAGCTCTGGTCCCCCTGTGGAGACCCTGGTGGGAGCAGCACGAGGAGGGGGAAAAATCTCTGATGGAGGTATTGAAGGAGGAGATGGGCGAGCCAGGAGATGATGCAGCAGGACAGGGAGGGAGCAGGACAAGAGAAACAGTGAAGACAAATAAAGGACAGGGGGGGAGTCTGCAGAAGGAAGAAGGGGCAGGTTTATCCAGTTGTGAAATAAGAGAGGCAGAAAGTCAAGTTGTGGTCATTGCGGATAATGAAGTCAAGGATTCTGGGAAAAGACTTGAGAGTGTGGGTAAATCAGGGAAGGAGCAGGGACAGAGAAAGGGTAAGGGAAAATACAGAAAAGAGGCAAGCAAGGCTAAGGGACCAAAATCAACCCCTGGTGTGCCTCCAATCAATGTCAAAATCCCACCTCTGAGCTCCTTGTCATCCCATCCATCCCCTCTTGTTCGCCATGGCTTGGTCGATGCACTGTTTGGCTACACCTTCGCCCTACGCCTGTTCAATGGTGACATCGAGTCAAACGTAACTCAGGAGTTTTGTCAAATGGTTCTCACTGTGTCCGAGGCCCTAAGCTCAGGCAGGGTGTTCAGCTCCCTTCAGGAGACCCTTGAGGGAGGGGAGGCAGCCATTTTGGCCGGGGGCTACTTTGACCGAGAGGACCCCAGTTCCCCAGCCAGGGCTGTGGAGGCTGTGGCTCATATTCTGACTGGGAGAAGTAAGCAGGATGTCGTTGGATACTCCTTGGCAGCTTTGAGCCAACTCCGTATGGTGCTATCCCAAGCCAGGGCAGCTCTGCCCAAAGAGGGAGATGAAGGGGACATGAGAAAGAACTATTTCCTCGCGGGGAAGAAATGTGAGTTCTTTCAAGCTTGGGTGTCTGACAATGCCCAGGAGGTGAGAAGACTGGCCGCTGGGTTATGGAGAGAGCACAGGAAGAGGGAGGATGAGAGGAGTGCTTTGCAGAAGGAGAAGAGAAGAGTTGAAGAAAGCTGGAAGAAGGGAAGAGGGAAAGTGAAGGGTGTGTTGATTGAAGAAATAGATTGAGAACATTTTGGTATTTTATGACAGTTAAGTAAATATGAGTCTCTTTATTATCTTGTTTTCAGGGCAAGCCTGGTATTTGTTTGTATACCATTTTGTAAAAATGTATTCTGACTGCAGTTACCATTGAGACATGTTTATTGTTTTGTTTTTTAATTACAATTCAGCTATGCAATAAAGGTCATGTAAACTAATAAGGCTTACATTTCAGTTATCAATATTAAAGAAATGGGCCTACACTGTCGTTCTAAAAGAAATTGTTCAACATTACCTTAATTTCAATACATGCATAAATTGTCATGATAATTTGAATATACTTCAGATTAGTGCTGTTAGACGTCACAGTTACTGAAATGTGACTAATCTATTCATTTGAAATTGAGTTTAGGGCTGGTTGCCCGGACAGAGATTAAGCCTACTTCTCGACTAAAAAGCACTTTCAATGGAGATTCTCTATTGAGCATGTTTTTTAGTCCAGGACTAGACTTAATCTGTCTGGGAAACCGGCCCATCGTGTCCAATCTTGCGGAAGTATGGCTAGATCAGTACGATAGTGTATCACTGACATTCTATTCCGGAACAGCCACTGGTTATGGACACGTGTGCAGGGTGGCTGCAGAGAGGATCTTATGTATTTTCTAGGTACTTACCATACCAGGGCCATGAGAAGGTCTCCTAAGTAGTTAGGATGGCGGACGAGGCCCCACCAGCCTGACACCAAAAGGCGCTTCCCCGTTGCTGTGGCAATAGTCTCCAGGTCTACAGTAAGGCACAGGGGAACTTTTTTCAGTTTTGGCAGTCATTTGAGAGAGCTCAGATTACAAATTATTCACACTCCATCTGCTCTTTTTAATGGGCCCAGATTCTACTCTGTGGTGCTTCCTGCCATCCACTGTATTCATATCTGCACTTCGATCCATTATGGAAAATACAATTTGAAACAGACAGTAATAAAGCTGTCGCCAGAGAGAAGACCAAATTCTATCTATCCTCTCAAAACTGTTAAACTGATTTAAGAAAAGTTTATTAACAAAATATGTGTGGATGTTGCCATGCCAGGAGATACCAGAACTCTAATCAACAATTTGAATTCCGACTTGCAACACTGGGATGCATAGGGTCCCGTCTGAATTGGTTCTTCTGGGAGTTGGATTTTCTGAAGATATAATACCCAACACCTAATGCCAGGTAAACAGGAAGAGAAAACCGGAAACAGGAAGAGAAAAATTACAATCCATGAATAAGGGTACATACAATATACCAAATATTCAAATGATTAAAATAAGCATTCACACTGCCCCACCCCACACCTTGAAACTTGACTTACCATTCAATGTGACTATAGCTGTGGCTCCTAGAGGACTGAGGGACTGTGGGTGCACCACCAGGAAGTCAGCCTGCATGCCGTATGTGAAAGGAACCCAGGCCAGGTCCCCAAAGGCTAACAAACCCAAAGCCATCATGCACTATGTCCATGGTGGTCAGTACAGCCTCCTGCAATATCACATATTCTCCTTTCAAATGAAACATTATACAGCACTGCAGAAATGTAATGAATTAATTCAGGGCTCAATGATACATTCGTAGTGTACCACCACAAATGAAATTGGCATCATCATCGGAGATCACTCTGCTACCACTGTTATTTTCTGTGGACTGTTCCTGTGGACCGTCCTCCTCTCACCTCCTTCCACAGAGCATCCGCCACGTAGAGCAGCTGGAAGCTGTTGACCAGTATCATGGCCAGGGAGGCGGAGTCCCGTAGCTCCACCTCTTTCATCAGCATCCCAAGGTTAATCACCACCTAATTGGAAGAGAGTATGTTGGATCAGATAAAAAAAATATTTATCAACACAATTACATTTAACTTGATAAAATTTAGTCATCCTTTTCCACTCACCCAGCCAATCAGACCTGGTCTCAGCTCACAAAAGTATTTCAGATCGAAGCTTCCAATCCGTGGGTTCAGCTCTCGTCCCATAAATAAGTCATACAGAGGGTTTCCTGTGTGAGATATAGCAGGCTTGAGCCTATACAGAAAAACCTCTGATACATGTTCATGTATAATTTTGTTAACTATATATTTTCCATTTATTATTTCCCTAATCCTCCACCTTTACCTGTGTTTCCCCCCTGGGCGAGGGCATGGTGAGGGGCCCAGAAGGAGCATATGTAGAGGTAGAGGGAGAGGAGGAATGACACCCCAATAGCACACACTGCCAGGGGCAACAACAGCTCAAAGAGATACCCCAGGGGCATCCCTAGCCATAGTGGCAATGTCAACAGCACAGCTGTGATGCACAGGGCATGAAAACCTGAAGAGAAAGATAGCACGATAGAAACAGAGCTAGAAAGGGTGGGAGATCAGAGAGAGAAAGAGATACAAAAACAAGAATTAGTTGGGAGAGGGAATCATAAAACAAAGAGGTAGAGTTTGGACTAAGTAGCTTACAAAAATATAAATTAGTCTTTGGACCAATGGCATGCATAACTCAAGGTCAAGGACACCTGGCAGTAGATAAAAGGAAAACATAACCAGTTAACTCCTTCCACCCAGATCAATCAAACCTGCCAGAAACTATACACACACAGGGGTAACTGACGATTGACATTGGAACCCACTGCTTAAAAAGCATTACTATAGCGAGCAATAGTAATGGAGTCTTTTTGTGGGCACTAACCCGCCATGGTTCGTTAGGCAATTTAGGAATTTAGTTTTTGAAGGATTTTTCTATAAACGCCAAAAATAAGGTCTGTGGTAAACACAGGTTTAGGTTTAGGTTTAGGAGATCTTATACATATGAGATAATCTTCATCAGATAACGTCACTTTTTGTGAATAGCGGAGGTGCATAAAGATGGCGGCCCCCATGGACGTGTTTAACTATACTGGTGGGGACCAGAAGTCCCCACAAGAATAGTGAACAAAAAACATTTGACCAACTGGGGATATTTTGTTAGTCCCCACAAGGTCAAATGCTATTTCTAGGGGGTTTAGCGTTAAGGTTAGCATTAGTGTTAGAATTAGGGTTAAGGTTAGGAGCTAGGGTTAGGTTTTCAGGTTAAGGATAGGGTTAGGGTAAGGTTTAGGGAAAATTGTATTTTGAATGAGATTGAATTGTGTCCCCACAAGGTGAGTTATACAAGACTTTGTGCACTTACCACAAATTCCTTCTTTTACTCAGTTCGCCGTATTGTACTTTGCTATCCGTTACTATTTTCTTGTATGGTGATTAGCAGAGTATACATGATCCCAATTCTAGCTCCAAGACAGCAACAATTTGAAAAAAATAAAATAAATGTAGATTGTGCTGATTTGTTGTCACATTGAACCATATCGCGCTCCGTAGTTTAAAAAAGAATCTGTGATAGTGCTAACACAATGATGTCATAACTTAATTCCGCCATCTTTATGCATGTTTGCCATTTTGAAGCATTTATATACGAATAAAAAAACACGTAAAACATAGTCTTCAATATTCATAAAGGTTATGTTTACTGACTGATATTATATCATAGACCAATGTGTTAACCTCAGACCTTATTTTAAGTGTTTATCCAAAAACCCAATTCTTTCTCCATACATTTTCCCCATAGGAATGGCTGAACGAATCAGAGTAACTCAGTTAGGACTACAAGCTGGCGAGCTCTATTGCACCCACCAACCCTACAATACCGTTTATGGGGTACTTGAGTCTCGATCCATCTTTCAGCACCATACCCTCAGACAGCTGCAGGTAAGACAGAGACAAGTATATCAGCCAAATCTCACATGACAACACAGTCAATCGACAATAACTCAAAGGTATTCCTAATTAATAGCTGGTCTCACCTTCCCAATAGGCAGCAGGTAAAGGAAGATCTGGAGGGTCATCCAGCCCAGTATGAGAACAGGGGCCAAGGGGTACCATAGCTGGGCTGTGGAGGGAAGGACAGGGGGCTACTGGAGCACGCTGGCCACAGGGGAGCGACATACACACAGCAGGTAAAGCACCGTCAGGGGCAGGAAGACAAGGATGCAGGTGGCACCTTCAGGGGAGAAGAAGTGAGGTGAGTTGAGAAGACTGACTGAGAGTGGGTGCGAGATGGGATTGCGCAATATCCCTTTTTAAAGTGAACCTACAAAATTTGTATTATTTTTAATAAAACACACACTATTGGACTCACCCAAATTCCCTCCAAATTCCCTTTCTGCTTGTGAGGATTTTTGTTTGTTTATCTTCATGATCTGTCTCCTGTGAGCATTTTAAAAGGAGGACACTGGTAGAGAGCTAAACTAAGCTAAGATACATCTGTATAGGCAGCTCCATTTCGGAGCCTCAATGTATTTGGACTAGTAGACTGTAATGGTCGTACTGTATTGTTGATGTTGAGAAATAAAACATAACTCAGAGCCAAAATAGTTTCTCTATAGCGTAATAAGGATACGAGTCGATTGAATTACCAAAGTCATAGACAGGTTATACAACATATATAGGTTATATCACAGCAGAAAAACAATTACATGCGCTTTAATAGATACCAGGAACAGTAAACCGTTTTGCGCTGGACGTAAACCAACAATATTAAAGGGTTTTTCATCGTAGCATAATTTCTAGCATCACTCACCTGTATTCCTCATGTATGCATACTCCAAACAATAAGCACAGTGTGACCATAAGAACGCGTGCACCGAACCGCCCCCAAAATAGCCCCTCTGAACATGTCCCATCTCTAAACCAATTAGATTAAGCCATGGCCATCAGAAGTGCGTGGAGAGGGGAGTGTTAAAACCAATCAAATTTACGCTAGGGCGGTGACCACCTTTATCAAACGGCCGAGAAAAGTGGTCAAATTTCTACTGTACACCTTTTAACTCGACTGCGCGCTTAATGGTTGCGAGAGACGGGACTCATCGTCTCATGCTTATGACATTTGAGGAAGTACTGATGTTACACATTTCCAATTATTTCCAATGATTCCAGTCATTGATTCAAACTACGATCAATCAATCAATTATGATTGAAAAATATTTTACTAGGCAAGTCAGTTAACAACAAATTCTTATTTTCAATGACGGTCTAGGAACAGTGGGTTAACAGCCTTGTTCAGGGACAGAACGACAGATTTCTATTTTGTCAGCTCGGGGATTTGATCTTGCAACCTTCCGGTTACTAGTCCAACGCTCTAACCACTAGGTTACTTGCTGCCCCACTTAGAATACAGACACTTTATATAGCATACTTTACAGAGATGAATACTTGTAACACAATCATTATAATTTAGTCTGCAGAATTAAGTGTGCAAAACAGAGAAGAGAAAGAAAATAATTGAGATCACATGACCTTGAAGGTAGGAGAGGCAACTCAGTACCTCATCTGTTTATGAATGTAACTTTTTTTTATTACACCATATTACTACATTACAATTTTAGTAATTAGCAAACAAATGATTATAGATGCACCCCACCCAAACATCCTAATTTAGACAGGCAGCCCAATTCTGATCTTTTTTCCACTAATTGGTCTTTTGACCAATCACATTTTCACATCCTCTCTCCAGGGGGTTGGTACAAAGTGGATGTTTCCCGTTTTTCAGGGATACAATATTTTTAACCAAAGCTTCCATTTCCCCTGAAAAAACAGATGTGGGAACTCCGTTCAGGCGTCTTTTTACACCTGCCACATTAGGTTATTTCAAATCAGATCTTTTTCAGAGCTGATCCAATTGGTAAAAATACCAATTAAAGATCAGAATTAGTCTGGCTGTCTACATGCAGCAATAGTAAGTAACCTTAATCCTCCTACTGATCCCACATTTACATCATGGGAATCCAGTGTGTCCAGCAAAATATCTATTTTTTAAGTCTTCCAGTTCAGTTGACTTCAATGTTCTTTTTTTTTTTTTTTTTACTCTGTTACACACCATTCAATTTCACCATCGCATTTCACCAGTTCCTCAACCAATGTGACCTCTAGCCTTTAACCTCTCTCACAGATGACCTCGATGACGCTCTGCTCCATGGGAGCGGGGTCCAGGCAACGGTGGGCAGTGCTGCCCACTATCTCATCGAGCAGGAAGTGGACCAGGTTCTCATCGGAGACAAAGCGCCAGAGGTACATCTGCAGGTAGTGGCAGTCCACCTGAATCTGTTGCAGGCCATAACGACCAAAGGTACGCAGGCGGACACACTCCAGGAACGTCTTCAGACTGATCTTTATGATTCCCGTCAACACAGAGACCTGAGAGCAGAGAGATCAAGACAGAAAGAGTTGAGGCAATAAAAAGGCTAATGGAGGGGGGGCAGGGAACCAGAGCTGTGTCCAAACCACTCACTACCCACCTTGTTAAACTCCACAGGACTGAATATTTCAACCCGCTCAGAGAAGAGCTTGTGTATGTTACTCAGGAGATTGGTATCCATAGGAGCACTGCAGAGAGACAAAACCGTTCTTAAATCTTTATCCATTGGGGAAGATAGCAATCATCCTAACATTTGACTGACCCTGCCTCTGCCAAACCTCCACACATTGTGATGCAGTGTATATTATGTCATTATAAACATATTGTGTGTTAGGCAACTGTAGATCAGGTACCTAGGTGTGTAGCTAGGGGCATAGCGGGTTTGCTGCCTCGAACTGCTATAGACGGAGAAGGTCCTTTTGCTGGAGTCACTGCTGTGGGCTTTCCTCACCCCCTCCTCATAGAGAAGACCCACCTGTAGGGCAACACAGGGAGAGAGGGACAGATCAGGGAGTAGTAAAGCTGTTAAGATTCCTAGCACTGATGTTGCTTTTGTCCACTCACAATTATACAGTAATTACAGTTTTCCCACATTGTAAAGCATGTTTACCAAAGGGTTTTAAATAGATAACGGGCCTTACCTGCACATCAATAGAGGTGGTATCCTCCACCACTCTCTTCATCACAGCACGGACATTCCGGGGCTCGATGGTGTTGACCCAGTCTCGTGTCTCCACACTCTTTCTCAGCATCTGGGATATGATCAGGCCCTGAACCTGTCCACAGCAACAGAGAAGGGGTCAGCAGAGAAATAGAAGGACGAGGCCTGAAGTGGCCATTTGCAGCAATAGTCATTTGTTGGTAAGAAGGTGGGAAAATGTGTACCTTGACATAATGGTTCAGTAGCCTCTGTGCTGCCTCTCTGGCCTCTCCACATAAAGCTGTGACTGCAGTTACAGGAGAGTGATGCTGTGAACACAAGAGAAACGAGAGGATATAACAGCATGTGTAATAGCATGTGATACACATTTCTCATGACTAAAGAGGACTTTTTTTTCTTACATTCCCACCAATTGCTTTCAAGAAATCTTCAGAGGTTCATTGGCACATTTACCTGCACGAGGAACTGTTCGTCTGTGAGGGTGAGGATGTAGGTGATGGTGGAGGTTTCATAGTCCAGGCAGAGGCGTGACAGCAGCAGTAGGAGGGCAGGGGGTGTAGAGCCGCCCCGGTCTCCTGCACTCTCACAGAACTGACGCGAGGACTGGCACACAAACTTAATGAAGTTAACCACCAGGCTCTCACGCACACCGTGGCTACAAAACTCCCCCTGAAGAAAGAGAGAGAGGAGAAAAAGATCCAACCGGGATGTCAATGTTAACATACAGTTAGTTACATAAATGGCATTAAAAAAATATATGGGGCCAACTAACTAACCACCAATAGCATGAATATTCATCTACCTCACCTTGAAGTAAGGCTTGTTGGAGAAGGTGATGTCCTTTGCAGTAAAAAGGTGCACGGATGCCAGGACTGACTTGATCTGATTGAGAATGGAGGCAGACAGAGTGGAGAGGAGCTCTGGCAAGCTGGCCGGAGCATCTTTCCCGGTGGCTGGCCCCCCTAGATGAGACCCACCTCCGGCTGAGCTTCCACCCAGCCGAGGGGCTGCTAGGGCCTGCCTCACGTCTGTCAGGCTGTTCAGGTAGAAACTCTGCAGGGCTGCCAGGTACTGCTTGATCCTCTCCCTGGCTGCTCGCACTACGATCTCAGTCCCCTGGCTGGGCACAGCAGACCCAGGCAGCAGTTTGGCCACAGCCTGGAGCCTGCGGTGGAAACGGTCCAGAGCCCGGACCAGGAGAGAGTTGTCTCCAACACTTTTCTCCTCCTGTATCCTCCTCTCAACCAGGGAAAAGTAGCGGGTGGCCAGGGCATCCACAAAAGCATGCAACTTGCCAATAGCCATCTGGGGGATGTTTTTGGAGGCCATTTCACCCTCTTGCGGACGGTTGACAAACAACTCTTGGTACGAGGCAATGACCAAGCAAAGGCTGCTGACAAATTCATTGCAACCTCTGTCTATGAATTCCAGAATATCAGTCCTTGAGCTGGGAGAGAGGAAGGGATTTTTTAGAGAGGAGGGGCCAGTGGGAGATCCAGCAGTGGGTTCAACTGACAATCTGCGGGCGGGGCCAGTGTAGGGATCTGTCACTGCTGTGGGTCCAGAGGACAATGGTGGTCTCAGCTCCGCCTCCAGTCCTAGGAGGTCTGCTTCCAATCGTGACTGGGCGTGACTCAGGAACTTGTCACAGAGTTCCTCTGCCGGCTCATCCAGCTGCAGCAGAAGCTCCACACACTCTGAAAGGTCCTTCGCACTCGAACCTCCATCTCTGCAAACACATGCAACACCAAACAAAGATGAGGCATTCATGCAGTTATAGTGTAGTATTAACCACGTTTCCATCCACAATTTCTATGCGAGTAAAGTCATAACGTACAAAACAAAATCACGACAGCTGTGATGGAAACAGGAAGTTTCGATTACATTTTATAAATGGGGACATGGTGGGATCTTTTTGTTAATTACAATTAATTATGTGAGAAGTGGTGGTGGAAACGCCTTTATGCACAAATATTAATATAATAACCATCATATCGAAGTAAACTTGGAGTCATGCGATGATATGGTGTGTGGTCCTCCCACTACGACTCGGGAAATCATGCAGTTTATTAGGCTACAGATGAAATATGTTTATATGAACTTCATAGGGTGCTGAAAGTGCACGGTGACGAGCTTGATGCTCCTTTCCAATAAATATTGAAGGTCTTATTGACATGATGATCGATGCTTGACTGCCGTTTGACAAATAAAAATATTCTCGCTCGTATCCATAATAATCTCATCAACCACACTGTATCTGTGAGCTGTTGACTAGAGCGCATGTGCCAAGACCAGGGAAGGCACATTTGCTATTTAACAAAACCGTTTTTTTACAAAACTATCGGTAGAGCTGAAAATACGATGGAAACACATTTAACTTTATATTTTTATTTGGTACATGAAAACGAAAGCGAAAAAGTAAATTTTGTGTGCACTACGTCATGATTTTTAATCCACAAAAAGTCAATTTGGTGGAAACACACCACTGGTAGGAATATGCGCATATTTTCTTTATGTGAATGGAAACCTAGCTAGTGCTATATAATATGAACCAGAAATTAAAATTAAAACACCATTGTTTTGCAACCATACCAAAGTGAATACCAACTGAACGTTTCCTGAGACTCCTACCTGAATTTCTGCCTAAGCTCCTGTGCCAACTTGTCCATGATGGCATGACAGTCATCCTGGATGCCCCTGAAGGAGGGCATGTGGCTGTACTGCTGCAGCACGCAGCGGGCACGGCGATGGGAGCTCACTGCCTGGGCATAGGCCTGCAGCTCCAGGCACTTATTCAGCCTGGCAGGCAGCTCAAACAGGAACTGCAGCTTCCTCAGGAGAGTGTGGACTCCTGGGTGAGGGGTGGGGGGGGGGCTGCGTTTAGACAGGCTGCCCAATTCAGATATTTTTCCCACTAATTGGTCTTTTCACCAATCACATTTTTTTCAGAGCTGATCTGATGGTCAAGTGACCAGTTCGTGAAAAAAATATCAGAATTGGGCTGCCTGTCTTAACACCGTAGTAGACAATAATGTGTATAAACCCTGGATGACTGACAGAGGGCGCTGTATTGAAGACACTGCCCAGCCATCTTGGTAATCGTCCTCCATTGTAAAGCTATAAAAATGAATTTATTAATGTCTACATTCGTTATTGACACGTTTACTCTATTACAGACAGCTAAATGCATACTTTAATGATATTATGTGAGCTAAACATAAAAATAAAAATGTAAAATGTATATAAAAACATTTTCCTTAAAGTATTTTTTATTTTTTGTACTATTGTTACCATCCCCACTTCAATAAAAATGACTTAAATACATGTACTTTTGTCCTTAAAACATTTAATTGAAATACTGTAGAGTTCCATTCATTCCTATGGAGGACTGCTCCTACTGAGGAGTGCCAATATGGCCAACCGATGGCTTCAAAGCCTCAATGGCCAATACATAGCATCAGCAATCTAGGGTTTATATACATAATTAGTAGTAGCGTATTATGAAGTGGTTCACAGTCCACACAAGTAGTCTTACAATGATAGATATATGACCAAGAAATACGATTTGTTTATCTAGTTTTCATTTCAGGCGGTGGAGGCGTCACCTCGGGTTTCATTACCAACCTGACAGTTTGGTGATCTGTGCATGCTGGTCCTGAAGGGTCCCACTGATGCGTGCACTGAAATCTGTGATAGAAGCCATGTTGGTAGAGAGACAGTCCATTTCATCCTCCATCTTCTTAAAATCATTCTTCATTTTTCTGATTGTGTCTAGTAGGAGAAGATGAGGACATTCATTAATTCATCACATGGTATACAGTATGTGCACAGAACAGAGTGAGACCAACATGATCCAATTCAACAACATGATGTCCAACGCATTGCATACACTATCACCTATTGTCTTACCTGTGGCAGAGATGAACTTGTTGTAGTTCTCATACACCAATGTCTGCATGTCACTGTCCAAGGAGCGGATCTGCTTCACCATGCAGCTCTCCTGGTCCATCAGCTCTCCGAGGGAACATTCTCTCCTGAGCTGCAGACACCAATAGGACTCAAAGGTCAGTTTTGAAGACAACAGACAGCTACTGTACTACCTGGATGACACCAATCATTTCTATATACACTAGATGACAGGTGTTTTGTAGCCTCTATTTTGGCACTCCCTCACCATTGTAAAACATATTTAGGAAGCTATATAAATGTATTTATTAATATCTACATTTGCTTTTGCCACGTTTATTCTATTACAGACACCTTAATGCATACTTTTAAATGATACTATACAAATTAAATATACATTTACACTACCGTTCAAAAGTTTGGGGTCACTTAGAAATGTCCTTGTTTTTGAAAGAAAAGCAATGATTTTGTCCATAAAAATAACATAAAATTGATCAGATATACAGTGTAGACATTGTTAATGTTGTAAATGACTATTGTAGCTGGAAACGGCTGATTTTTAATGGAATATCTACATAGGCGTGCTGAGGCCCATTATCAGCAACCATCACTCCTGTGTTCCAATGGCATGTTGTGTTAGCTATTCCAAGTTTATCATTTTTAAGGGCTAATTGACCATTAGAAAACCCTTTTGCAATTATGTTAGCACAGCTGAAAACTGTTGTTCTGACTAAAGAAGCAATAAAACTGTCCTTCTTTAGACTAGTTGAGTATCTGGAGCATCAGCATTTGTGGGTTCGATTACAGGCTCAAAATGGCCAGAAACAAAGACCTTTCTTCTGAAACTCATCAGTCTATTCTTGTTCTGAGAAATGAACGCTATTCCATGCGAGAAATTGTCAAGAAACTGAAGATCTTGTACAATGCTGTGTACTACTCCCTTCACAGAACAGCGCAAACTGGCACTAACCAGAATAGAAAGCGGAGCGGGAGGCCCCGGTGCACAAATGAGCAAGAGGACAAGTACATTAGAGTGTCTAGTTTGAGAAACAGACGCCTCACAAGTCCTCAACTAGCAGCTTCATTAAATAGTATCCGCAAAACACCAGTCTCAACGTCAACAGTGAAGAGGCGACTCCGGGATGCTGGCCTTCTAGGCAGAGTTCCTCTGTCCAGTGTCTGTGTTCTTTTTCCCATCTTAATCTTTTCTTTTTATTGGCTAGTCTGAGATATGGCTTTTTCTTTGCAAATCTGCCTAGAAGGCCAGCATCCCAGAGTCGCCTCTTCACTGTTGACGTTGAGACTGGTGTTTTGCTGATGCTTTAGATACTCAACTAGTCTAAAGAATTTGTTTTATTGCTTCTTTAATCAGAACAACAGTTTTCAGCTGTGCTAACATAATTGCAAAAGGGTTTTCTAATGATCAATTAGCCTTTTAAAATGATAAACTTGGATTAGTTAACACAACGTACCATTGGAACACAGGAGTGATGGTTGCTGATAATGGGCCTCTGTATGCCTATATTCCATCATATTCCATTAAAAATCAGCTGTTTCCAGCTACAATAGTAATTTACAACATTAACAATGTCTACACTGTATTGCTGATCAAATTGATGTTATTTTAATGGAGAGAAATGTGATTTTCTTTCAAAACAACATTTCTAAGTGACCCCAAACTTTTGAACGGTAGTGTATATACAAAGTATCATTTTTGGAAAGTTCAAATCTTTCTGTTCCCACTACACCAAAAAAATGCTTAAATACATGTAATTTTTATAATACATTTAATTAAAAATAATGTAGAATTATATTCTTTCCTATGGAGTACTGCATCTTCTGGGGAGTGCCAATATGGCCGACCGGTCCCTTCGAAGCCTGTCATTGGCCAATACATTGCGTCAGCAATCCAGGGTCTTGTTTATATACACCACTTGGTGACACCAATGACAGACAAGCAGTTGGCTCCCTCGTACGGTAAAATAATAGCAATCCTTTGCCACTGTAAAAGCACGTTTTGCCTTTCACGTATTGTCTTATGGTCAGTGAATAGCGAGCTATATGTGTCGCATCCAGACACAGAAACTGGATTTTACCTTATTGAGATAAACCTCAGGATCGAAATGCGGCCCGTTGATATCGCAAGGATCCATGGACTCAGCTTGATCCACGGTCTTTCCTTCCTCGTTCAGCCCATAGTAGAGCTTCAACATACCGTGCACTCTGCGCTTCCGCGCTGGGTCGGAGTCAGGTGGGGTGGTGCCCGGAGCCGTAGCATTAATATCCCCGTCCATTTCGACCGAATATCTGCGAAACAAACCAAATAATAGCTAGCTAAATACAACTGACAGCCACCTAAACAGACAACCAGCTATGTTCCCCGACACTACCAAACCTGCAAGAGAATTACCGTACTGTCATGACGAGATGCTTGTAAAACACGAGCCAGTAGGTGGCAGCAAGGACTCAAGGAACACCAAATCAAGACATTAAGGCCCTGATATGGACAAACGTTTTTATTGTAAAAATGAACAAAAAAATGTTTCAAATAAAAATATAAAATTCAAGTTTCACCGTTTTGTCAAAACAGTATAAAGCTGAATAAAAAGGTTTAATGGGTTTGACTAAACCTACAGCCACTTGTTTAGTTTGTAATTTCTATAATGTGCACTACCAAAGAAAACTGAAGTTAAAGGGTTTGATATATTTGACTGTCTCAATGTGTACACACGAGGTCATGTAAATTTATAGCAAAACGAGCAGTTAAAAAGGAATATAGCAACATTCTGGTGATCATGTTTAACAGACAAACAAGCCAACACAAATACCAGGTTAGTCTCTCAATACCAAATTAATACTGAAACAAAAGGCACTTGGTCGAGACTGCATTGTAAATGAATAAGGCTTCAAATGACCCAATGCCTAATTTGTGTGAGAAAGACAGAGTCAAAAGGTATTACTCCAATAATATCAATAATTACCAAATGTAAAAACTGCAGTATTTTAGATATCAACAGTGCAGTCTAAGATAGTCATGTGCACATAAAAGCAAGAGTACACTACAATTGTTTTAAAATAATAGAGAGCTTGACTTAGGAACAATGAATTAGACCATTTTGTTGTTCTGATTCTTTTGTAGGTTTGCATAATTGACTATCAGTTATAACAGTAGAAACCACATTCAGTTTGTATTAACACTAAATTGCATCAGAGATATACAGTAGAATCGCTCCTCTCATACTGACACACTGAGGAGATGCCAGCAGGAAACATCCTCTTCTTAAATGGACAGCACCTAAGTCAAACTGCCCTTGTATGTTGTACAATATAACAATAACAAAAAGTGAAATCTAAAACCACTTGGAAAAGGGTGCAGTCTGGAATATGGTTGACCTTGTGATTTCTGGGAGGACACAGATTCAGTCTCTCATGGTCATCATGGACTGTATGTTTAGCACAGAGCAGCATAGACTACTGCAGGAAACATGTTTGTTTTGGTACAAAGACTGAGGTTTGAGCAATATATAGTTGCAGAGCCTTCAATATCGCCCTCCTTTTAGACAATACCCCGTGCTGTTTGGGTTCCCAAGAGTGTTGCATACGTCTCAATGGGCGATACTGTACGTAGTCATAGTAGATCAATTCCATCTGAGGGAGAACAGTAAAAAGATCCCTTATCACAAGGGTAAAGATACAAAGTGGTGCAACTGTGAATGTTACTATTACTCCACAGTTTCATATTAAAACTACCAATAGGTAGCCGGCTCAACTTGACCTGTGAAGCAACAACACTCAACATCACCTAAAGAATGTCAATATTCTCATCTAACTTCATATACACACAATTATGCATAAATATTTATTCACACTTAAAATCCCACTCTTGGTCCATTGTGTTTCCGCAAACAAGATATGCAAGGAGTTGGCGTTTCTTTCTTTCTCCTCTCAATCTTAACATGCATGTTCAGTTTTGGTCTCCAGTTAGCATTGAGCAGTGCCTATACTGGAGATGGAGGATCACCGTTGCTCCAAACTCTCTTGCACCTGTACTACGGAATATGTTGGTGGCTGTGCCTGCCTGGTGAAGAAGGAAGCAGCCCTCTTCGGCTTCAGACGTTTGATTTCTTTACCTGCCGGGTCAACAAATACATTTAACAGTTAGGTTTTACAACCTTACCTGATATCAAACAAGTGAAACTTACACTACCTGGCCAAAAGAATGTGGACACCTGCTCATCAAATATCTCATTCCAAAATCATTGGCATTAATATGGAGTTGGTCCCCCCCTTTGCTGCCATAACAGCCCCCACTCGTCTTGGAAGGGTTTCCACTAGATGTTGGAACAATGCTGCGGGGACTTGCTTCCATTCAGCCACAAGGGCATGAGTGAGGTTTGGGCACTGACATTGGGCGATTAGGCCTGGTTCACAGTCGGCGTTCCAATTCATCCCAAAGGTGTTCGATGGGGTTGAGGTAAGGGCTCTGTGCAGGCCAGTCAAGTCCTTCTACATCGATCTTGACAAACCATTTCGGTATAGACCTCCCTTTGTGCACGTGGGCAATTAAGAAAAAAAATACATATAAATAATGCTGAAACAGGAAAGGGACTTCCCCAAACTGTTGCCACAAAATTGGAAGCACAGAATCGTCATAGCGTTAAGATTCCCCTTCACTGGAACTAACGGGCCTAGCCTGAAACATGGAAAACAGCCCCAGACCATTATTACACATCCACCAAACTTTAGTTAACATTCTCCTGGCATCCGCCAAACCCAGATTCATCCGCCGGACTGCCAGATGGTGAAGCGCGATTCATCACTCCAGAGTCTAATGGCGGCGAGCTTTATACCACTCCAGCCGACGCTTGGCATTGCGCATGGTGATCTTTGGCTTGTGTGCGGCTGCTCGGCCATGGAAACCCATTTCATGAAGCTCCCGGGGAGCAGTTATTGTGTTGACGTTGCTTCCAGAGGCAGTTTGGAACTCGGTAGTAATTGTTGCAACTGATGACAGACGTTTTTTTACGCGCTTCAGGACTCGGCGGTCCCGTTCTGTGAATTTGTGTGGCCTACCACTCCGTGGCTGAGCCGTTGTTGCTCCTAGACGTTTCCACTTCACAATAACAGCACTTACAGTTGACAGCGGCAGCTCTAGCAGGGCAGAAATTTGATGAACTGACTTGTTGGAAAGGTCGTATCCTATGACGGTGCCACATTGAAAGTCACTGAGCTCTTCAGTACGGGCCATTCTACTGTCCATGTTTGTCTATGGAGATTGCATGTCTGTGTGCTCGATTTTATACATCGGTCAGCAACGGTGTGGCTGAAATGGCCAAATCCACTAATTTCAAGGGGTGTCCACATACTTTGTGCATATGGATGGTTAATACTGACTAAATGAATGGCATGCATGATTCTCCCTCCCCAGACTAACCGTTGTCCACATAGCTGATGGTGTTCAGTGTATGGACCCGACTGCACACCACACTGTTCTGCCTACGCAGTTTGCCACGGCGACCGTTCCCTTCTCCGCCACTGCCCCCCGCCTGTCCAGCAGGCTGATGGGATGGACCGACATCGCCGTCTGTTTCCGTGGTCGTCCCTCCTTCGGCTGCAGAACGTAGCTCCACACAGAACTCGATAAGGCCGCTCATAAGCTCTGCCTAGAGGTACAAGGAGGGAACAAAGACTAGTAGGAATTCTGGTCACTTCAAGGGAATCTATGACCGCCTACTAAGGAAAAGCACAATGGGAAATAGAAGTTAGGTTTAGGTTTTAATACTTGTTTTGAGTAGATCTTCAGTAACTTGTTGACAGGGGTGCCAGCCTCCTCCCCATCGAATTCGAGCCACAGGATGTGTGAGTCACCCTCCCCTTCAGGATAGCTGTGGTCCCAAGACAGCTCACTGAAGCGCAGGCCTAGGAGCACGTGCTGTCATGGAGTAGGGATGCATCAGAGAGAGGCAGAAAGGGAGAGGGTTGGGTCATTCAGTGAAAAGTATTTTTGCATTGATAAAGAATCCCTCTGGTTCATGCCAATACTTAATTCACACAGAATAAAATAGGTAATATTCTGCTTGTTATGGAAAGGAGTTATCATTAATTTTAACTTGACATTATTCCAGGTCTCACCTTCTCTTTGACATTCATTACATACACCCCCTCCAGACTGATCCCCACATTGACAGCTTTCCGTCCTGCTCTATAAAGAATCCCCTGGGCTGGCTTGTCGATCTCCCCCGAGAAGAAAGCACACCTGCCCAGAAAAAAAATCAAACTCACACCAGTGAGACGTGATGCAAGTGGCACAAGATAGAAACTGAATGTGTTCCATGCACCATGCAGTTGAGGTCATTTTGTCCAGCTTGTTCCTTACCCGTAGTAAGGCAGAGAGTGGCATGTGCTGAGGTACTGGCGTATACGCTGAGTGGGCTCCAGGGGGGTGCTGCCTGAGGTGCTGATCTTGCGATATTCCTCCAACAGGTTGCGCTCTAGCCCTGCCTGACGGCCCCCTTTCCCCCTCAGGGTAGAGAACAGCCCCCCACCTCCCCCTGAAACATGTACAGGCAGGAAGGATATCAGCTTCTTCTCCCTGAGTGAGTTGGGAGAAGAGGCAATAATCAGGGCATTGATAAAAATTATTGAGTTATACAGGTATTGAAAAGAATTATGAGTTATACAACATAACTTCAAGAGGCAGATGTTCAAATCCCTGGCATAGTTTACCTTAAAGCAGCCGTGGCTTTCTGGTCATCCAGACCGATACCCAGCTCCAGAGCAAAAGACAGTGCGCCCAAACCCATCCAGGTCTCAGGGTCACAGGGGAAGCGGCCAGCGAGGATGTTAACCCGTGCCTCATCATAAAGGAGTCTCAACACCCCCTCGTCTTCAATCTAGAGGGAAAGGCCATGCAATGACAGATGGAATATAGGAGGATCCAAACAGAAACAAGGGAATTTGGGTAATTTCCATGTAAAAGGACCCATGAGCACCAACATGTGAAGTTCATAAGAGCATCTCAAATTGAGTGTCAAATGAAAGCTAAGTTATATTTCAGAAATTAAGGCATATACATACTTTTAAACCATTTTTCATTCTAAAATTAAGAATAAGCAATGGCTTTGATTTCTGGTCAAACAAATAGAACAAAACATTCCCAGAAAGGCTTAAAAAGGTATTAGAAATAAATCTAAAACAATGTTGAAGACACATGCCAACGAATAAACACATAGTTAAAGAAATTGTTCTGCCTTCTGTAAGTTTAAGAAACATTGCGCCTTAATTCCATTACCAAAACCCCACATATCTTTAAGATATTTTCTAATTTCTCTCCCTCACGAGGAAGGATAATGAAAGTTCAGAAGTAACAAGTAAAGGCAGACATATCAATTAGTTAGTGTTTCTACTGATACCAATTTTGTTGATGAATTATTCAGTGATTAAAACTCAATTCCGTTAACGATTTGGTAACGGAATTTCAGCAATTGAATTGGCTATAATGGGAAAGCACTAGTAATCAAACCAGTTGTGTTCACAAGCTTGGACAGTAAATAAGAGTATTGTTTAGTACAGTAAAGAAAGAAAAAAAGCATAGTAATGTACAGTAGAGTAAAGTTCAGAACACTATAACGTACTCTATTGTAATTTACCTTGATGTCCATACTTTTGGGTCAGATTTGGTCCAGTCCAACTAAATTTGGTCTTGTTTAGGGACAGATCTCATTAAAATAATAGCCAGTGTGTAGAATAATACCCAAATATGCAAAGGCGGATATTGCATATTTATACTTTTGTCTACCCATTTAAACGACACATCACCATGAAGAGAAGGACATTCATAACTATAATTATGCATTTATGCAGTAGTTTGTGTGTCGGGGGGCTAGGGTTAGTCTGTTATATCTGGAGTATTTCTCCTGTCTTATCCGGTGTACTGTGTGAATTTAAGTATGCTCTCTCTAATTCTCTCTCGGAGGACCTGAGCCCTAGGACCATGCCTCAGGACTACCTGGCATGATGACTCGTTGTCCCCAGTCCACCTGGCTGTGCTACTACTCCAGTTGCAACTGTTCTGCCTGCGGCTATGGAACCCTGACCTGTTCACTATGATTACTATTATTTGACCATGCTGGTCATTCATGAACATTTGAACATCTTGGCCATGTTCTGTTATAATCTCCACCCGGCACAGCCAGAAGAGGACTGGCCACCCCTCATAGCCTGGTTCCTCTCTAGGTTTCTTCCTAGGTTTTGGCCTTTCTAGGGAGTTTTTCCTAGCCACCGTGCTTCTACACCTGCATTGCTTGCTGTTTGGAGTTTTAGGCTGGGTTTCTGTACAGCACTTTGAGATATCAGCTGATATAAGAAGGGCTATATAAAAATACATTTGATGTTTAGTACAGATCAGGGACTCATGATGAAATTCCATTACCGGGTGTAAATCACCTTCACTTAGACTACTGTAGTTCAATAACCAAAATACTTTTTCAAAGTTAATGTTTCATGTCATAGCTGACACCCCATTTGTTATGTAGACATTGTTGAATCTTAATTCAGAGCAGATATTTAACCGTTTTTGGAAAACATGGAAACAAAATAACGGAGGAAGATTTTACCGAAATTCTTTTACCAAACTCAGCATCTACCCAAATGTTCAGTGTAGATTGTTAAAAGTAGTCCTTGTGCCTAGAGTTGTATGGTTTGCATAGCATACATTTTAAGTGAAGAATCTGAGTCTGCGCAATTTCCGTTACCGTTGAATTTCCCTTCATCATTCTTGTAACAAACAAACTTTTGTCTGAAGGTTGGTGCTAGAGTACTCGGGTATGTGTCTACGAACAGGAAAGTATAATCTATCCATTTGACAATACAACCTTACTGATATTAAAGGAAAATGTTTTCCCAACAGCTTCATGTAAAGTTTGAGAAAATGGAACAAGCAGTACCTGCAGCTCTTTAGACTTGGGATAAAACACATTCCTTCTGTACTGCAGGCTCGGCTCATCTGAAAAAAAAAAAAAAAAAAAAAAAAAGACTACAGCATGTGGAGGGTATTACAGAACATTTTATATGATGGCAGATGTACAGTTTAGGATTAGTGATGTTGGGTCAGAGTAAACAGGAGGTCAGGTTGACAAAGTAATATGAATTCAGCAGTGGGGATGAATTTTTTTTAACAATTTGGGGGGGAAATAACATGGGAGACAAAATATGAATCTGCTCAAAATACAGAAACAAATACAAAAACGTACAAAAAAATATTTAATTAAGTCATCCCTACACACAGAGACACAGGCAGTCTCACCTTGAGATATGTCCTCCTCCGAGGCCTCAGTGAAGCGATACAGAAGGTCCTGCCACTGGCGGCACAGTTTGTAAGGCTGATGCTTCGGCTTTAACTGCAGTTCTGAGAGAGGAGGAAAAGGCAGGATGTAGACAACCAAATGTCATTATTTTTGAAAGGATGAATAAACATTCTCATTGTATAACAAAGATCAAATGATTGGCATGACAAAGCATGCTAATCTTTAACACTATATCCACAAGTTAGACTTGGCCTAGACTAATTTTGCTGTAGTGATCTCTTCCATATTTGACAAACAATGCCAGTCTTCCAACATGACAGTAGTTCAAGAGAGAAGCATACAAATGGGCAGTGTTCCACTTGTGGCCCAAGGGCTCCACAATCTCTACACATACATGAGACAGTGAAACAGACCAGCCACAACACTATTCCTTTGTAATACAAATCAGCCCTCCCCTTGAAAAAAGCAACAAAAATGTCAAATGAATGACAAATGATTCAGTTGTTTATATTAAAATAACAGCACAGCATGTGCAGCACAGCTGTTGAGGGCTATGGGAGGAGGAAGAGTGGTGCATTACAGAGAGAGCTGTCATTACCGAGCAGAGGAGAGCAGAGCCAGAAGGCAAAGACATCCATTGCCGAATCAGGAATGTGGAGAGCCTCCCGGACACTGTGGCCTAGCTCCTGGACACTCACACAGCCAACCCCCTCCACACACAGGTGTACAGCACTGTCACCCACCAGGTACACAAGCACATCTTGAGCTGTAGGAGAAAACACACAGGGAGGGAAGTTGACATAACACTAACACAATCTTGGATCTTCCAAATAAGAAAAACAGAGGGACAAAACAATATTCTATTGTAAACACCAGACTGAAAGAAAGAAGGGAACTGACCGCGGGTGACTGAGGAGGCCACACTTCCCCTCTGTGATTTACCCTCCGATGGTTCTGGAGGAAACCTCCCACACTCATCTCCTTCCATCTGTGGGACACAAATATTAAATAGTTTTATTTTGAAGGTTATCCAGCAAATTCACTGACACACTTAACGTTAGACATTTCAGAAGTTACGTTGGTTGCTAATTATATTCCATATTAAGGATTTGACTTACTCGTCGTTGTTTAGTCGTAAGAAAATAGTTACAGCTAACGTTAGCCGCCAGTTTTTGACAGGCGGGATAGCGACATTTCACATCTAGCACCCTGCGCGAACAGTAGCTATTCGTACACGAGCTATGTTAGCTAGTTAGTTACTAGTAGCAAGAAGTCAGCGGTGCGCTAAACCAGTAAGATTAAATTACCTTATTTTACTGACGAGGTGGTATTGACAGTGTATAACAACTTCAACAGTTTACCAGCAAACTGACAACTCTGGAGAACTGCGCCCACCGCCGTCCAGACTCCAATCCGGAAGTGTCGAGCCAGTAAAAACAAGTATTTTATACGTAAACCAAGATAAACCACAGCCTGTCGTTTCCAATTATAACAAATTAGTCATAGTAGGCAGAACAAGCAAGGAGGTGGGCAGAGCCAAGCACGAGCTAGCGAGATCCTATTGGCGTGTTCTACTAGCATATATCTGCACATGTCCATTAGGGACGCGGGAAGAGTCTTTCTTTTCCCAACGCGGTTACGCCAAAACCACGCCCCGTTATTTAAAGAGACGTTCTACTACGCTCCCATTGGCTAGTTTGCGTTGTCTCACTCACAGGCAATCAGCGCTGAGACCGTGGCTACTTAACGTTACTAGCTTGGTATTTGAAGTTGTTATATTATCTTTAGTAGTCTATTTTCCGGTAAAAGCATATGCGTATTATTCATAATTTCTCAAATATTTACTTTACTACAAATATTTATTTGCTACAGCCATTGAATCTGTCTTTGAGCGTCAAGGGACGTTAATGGCTAGCTCGGTCCACGACGTTATGTTGTTATATTTTTTAATCTTGAAATACAAGGGCAAATGTTATTAATCAGTGACTGAAATTTCACGCTAGGTGATATTCACTTCCGGACTTGGTGAAGGCTCAAAGCGTTGTAGAACGCCCCTCTGAATAACGGGGAGTGATTTTGGCTTAACTGCGTTGGGGAAAAGAAAGTCGCGTTAGGAAACCCCTACTCTGTGCAGTGCGCGTGTGCAATAGCTCAATTCGCCTTTGCACAACTTCTAAACAACGCGATTTTTAAAAACTTTTGCAAAGGATAAATCTACAAAACTTTAATCCACTCTTTTCATAACAGATTGTAGTTTTGGGAACAGAAAACTGTATTGAGATCAAATGATTCATCGATGAGAAAATGTGCAGAATGTCGGACAAAATCCATCTCTTTCCATCTTCACCCACTGATGGCTTCCTCTCACTACCATATTTGGTAGTGAGATTTGGTAGTGCAATAAGGCACCTCAGCAGTTTGTGGTATATGACCAATATACCATGGCTAAGTATTCAGTTCTTAGATAATTTATTATAACATGGGGGAGAGGGGGCAAAGGGCAGGTCGAGGACAGGCAGAGGTTCGTAACCAGGTCAGAGTCCGACAGGTACAGGACGGCAGGCAGGCAGAGGTCGGTAATCCAAAACAGCGTCAATAAGGGACAGAATGTCAGGCAGACAGAATGGTCAGAACCAGAAGGACGAGAAAACACGCTAGTAAGACTTGACAAGACGAACTGGCAACAGACCAACAAAAAACACAGGTATAAATACACAGGGGATAATGGAGGAAAATGGGAGACACCTGATGGGGGGTAGAGACAAGCACAAGACGGGTGAAACAGATCAGGGTGTGACACTAAGGGCTTTGCAACAGCCGTTGTATATCAGACCGTATACCATGTGTATGACAAAGCATTTATTTTTACTGCTCTAATTACTTTGGTAACCAGTTTATAATAGCAATAAGGCACCTTAGGGGTTTGTGATATTTGGCCAATATACCACGGCTAAGGGCTGTTTCCAGGCACTCCGCATTGCGTTGTGCATAAGAACAGCTCTTAGCCATGGTATATTGGCCATATATAACAAACCCAATCTGGCCTTATTGTTTAAATATACAACGGCTGTCAGCCAATCAGCATTCAGGGCTCGAACAACCCAGTTTATAATTAAGCAATAAGGCCCGAGGGGGGTGTGGTATATGGACAATATACCATGGGTCAGGGCTGTTCTTAAGCACGACGCAATGTGGAGTGCCTGAATACAGCCCTTAGCCGTGGTCTATTGGCCAAATATCACAAACCCCTAAGGTGCCTTATTGCTATTATAAACTGGTTACCAATGTGATTAGAGCAGTAAAAATACATGTTTTGTCATACCCGTGGTATACAGTCTGATATACCACAGCTGTCAGCCAATCAGCATTCAGGACTTGAACCACCAATTTTATAATAGACCATATACCACGAGTATGACAGAACGTTCCTTTTACTCTTCTAATTACGTGGCTAAACAGTTTGTAATAGCAATAAGGCACCTCTGGGGTTGTGGTATATGGCCAATATACCACGACTAAGGGCTTTATTCAGGCACTCTGCGTTGCGTCGTCCGTTGCATGGACTGCACTTTAAAATATATATATTTATAGCGGACAGTTCACATTTTTACCCTAGAAAAATGAATCAAAGACGATTAGCCTTGAGATATAGTACTGTAACGACCCTGGGTTTATAACCGCGGAAATCGACTCTGCCGCTCGAGCATGCTTTTGCGGCACAGTCGATAGCGCGCCGGAATTCGGGCTAGAAGGTCGAGGGTTCGAGACCTGCTCCCTGCCTGTTTCATTACAGTCATACAATAGTGCGGGTCGATCAAGAAAGTATAATGCTCCGATATAACTTGTGTTGGTGTGTATTCTACGATGAGGTAACGCTCAAACCAGGTAAATCTTCCTCTGATCTAGGTCACCAACCAATTTTTTTAGTCGAACTCACTCTTCAAAATATTTGCTTTCATTCTTTTAAGCGCAAAAAGCAAGGTGGATGTTCGCCCCAATTCATTTTGTATATTATTAACTGGTTTACTGCTCCAGACTGATGGGTGCGTTTATTAATTCTGCACAGGTTGAATAGCAGCATATCACTAGCCATTTACAAGCCATATAAGCAATGCTATATGCTTTAGCGACCTATATTTTCGATCAATGATTTAGAATGGGACTCCAATAGATATCTTGACATTGAACAGTCAACCCTGTGCAGACTCTGCGCCGAGGAAACAGAATCAATAGATTTTGTTTTTTGGTACTGTACTTGCGGTGGCTTGCTTTTGAAGACAGGTAAGTGATAATGTCTGTGTTCAGATGGACCTACAAACAGTAGGCCTACTGTTAAGAGATCTGAAAAACCAAGATCAACCAATGGGAAATATGAATATACTCTTCTGTAAAGTATTTATTCTTAGGGCAATCTAGGTTGAAACGGTACAAATATAGAGGTTCAAGAACCTCGTTAGACATCACAGTAAAATAGAAGGATGTATTGTCAAAGGAAACAGTAAAATGGTAATGTACTGGGAAAGATGGGTTAGTTTGTGGATGATGGGTTAGTTTGTTAGTTTCTGAGGTTTGGAATTAAGATTGCAGTGTACTGTATGTGAGCGAAAATAGCTGTAAGTAGCAGTAAAGGCATATTGTTGTCTGTTAGTCCCCACCCCCAGCCCCCATAAAAACAATAAAAAAAACATATTGACATGCACAAGACTGCAATGATTGCACTCTCAAGCTCAAAGATCACTCTTTGAGATCCAGAACCATGTGCTGTGAAATCTGTATTAAAGTTCAATGAGTCTACCCACTGGGCACACACTGGTTGAATCAACGTTGTTTACACGTCATTTCAATTAAATTATGTTGATCCAACATTGATACATTGAATTGACGTCTGTGCCCACTGGGTAATGTCATCAGAGAAAATTATTAATAATTTTATATTTTCCCCTAAACTGTAAGGGCTATTCATGTATCATCATAAAACAAATGCTGAATTCTGACTAGATGGTTACAAGGTGAGAGATTGTAAACCCAACTACCTTGATTAACCTGGGACTGATAGTTGTACTGTAATTTATCTGTTTTAGTGTGAGCAAGCAACTGAGCAAGCCTACCATGCCGTTTGTGGAATTCATAGCAGGATGCATCTCAGGTAATGTATAGGGGTAACATAGATCTTTGTGTATAAAAACATTTTTGGACATGAATATGGATTGTGAATTTGACTAGGCGTAAATTAATATGTTCTAGGAGCAGTAGGGTTGGCTTTTGGTCATCCAATGGACACAGTGAAGGTACAAGTATTGGACTCACTCAAACTTGATGATTATATCCACTAATTTAGACCAAGGAATCTAAACTTGTTGACAAGTCACATAATATGTATATTATACTCCATATGTAGGTGCGTCTGCAGACCCAGGTTAAATACAAGGGGATTTTTGACTGTGTGGCTAGGACATACACTCGTGAAGGGGTAAGGTTTTGAATACTTTGGTATTATATGACTCATCCCACTGTGCATAGCACGTAATTTCAATGTCGATAATTGGGTGATATTTGGTTGAGACGAACAATGAGATTACAACCTATATTCACCCACTCAAAAAGACAGCCAAAAGTTAGATGAATTTCCAATGTGTTATTACTAGTCTTTCAACCATCTAAAAGCACAACCAAATTCCAATGAAAAAACAACGTCTTCTTTTTGGTTTAGTTTTCACTCAAATGTCTATCACTGCGCTTTCAACCATGCACAGCAAAGTTCAAGTGGGAATACAATGTCAGGATTTTTGGTTTATTTATACAATATATTTAATGTGTTAATGTGTTATCGCTGTGCTTCATCTAATAGCAGAACCAAATGACCTGAATTGCTGTTGAGATTACATTAAAAGTACATAGTGCAGGTGATCTATGCCGTTCGAGATTCTGCACAGATTATTACACAAAGGTGAAGATCTCCACAGACCTGTGACGACCTATGCATGTTATCTTGAACATCCACACTGTAAATTATTACATAAAAATACATGTATAGTTACAGTAACCTCAAAATGTGGCCATGGATATGTTACTCATTTTGAGGTAAAATGTTACATTAGTTTGTAAGATAGCCTTAACGTAGGCTATTTACTGCATTACAAAAGTAATATTAAATTGTATTTGCTTGACAACACAACCAGATATGAACATTTAAAGGAGATCTACTGCTTGGATAGTTCCATCTGTGCAACTGGCTTATGCCCAATCTTTAACTTTTATTTTTGGTTGAGTTGGAGACGTAAATCCAACATATAATTTGTTAACAAGTTAATAGGCTATTTATTGTATTTCAAATATTGAAATGTATTTGGTTACATTTAAAATGTTTACATTTTAGTTATTTAGCAGTGTCACGTTCGTCGTAGTGAGGAGACCAAGGCGCAGCGTAATGTGAATACATTCTTCTTTAATAAAACGAAGAACACTTAAACAAACTAACAAAAACAACAAAACGAACGTGAAGCTATAATAACAGAGTGCTGACATGCAACTACACATAGACAACTACCCACACAGACAGGTGGGAAAAGGTAACCTAAGTATGGTTCTCAATCAGAGCAACGATAGACAGCTGCCTCTGATTGAGAACCACACCCAGCCAAACACACAGAAATACAAATCATAGAAAAAAGAACATAGAATGCCCACCCAAATCACACCCTGACCAAACCAAAATAGAGACATAAAAAGCTCTCTACGGTCAGGGCGTGACAAGCAGAGGCTCTTATCAAGAGCAACTTACAATTAGTGCATTCATCTTAAGAAAGCTAGGTAAGACAACAACATCACAATCGTATCAAGTACATTTTCCCTCAACAAATATTTATCATCAAAGTCAGTGCTAGTGGGAAAAGAGAAGTGCCTTTAAAAAAAAGTCGGGGCGCCGTGAGAGTTATTTAAGATACTCTTCAAAGAGGTAGGGTTTCAGATGTTTTCCCCAAAATAGGAAGGGACTCCGCTGTCCTGACTTTAGGGAGAAATTTGTTCCACCATTGGGGTGCCAGGGCAGAGAAGAGCTTTGACTGGGCTGACCAGGAGCTGTCCTCCCGTAGGGGTGGGAGGGCCAAGAGAACCAAGGTGGAGGAAAGGAGTGCTTGGTTTGTGATGTAGGGTTTGAGCATAGCCTGAAGGTAAGGAAGTGCAGTTCCCCTTGCTGCTCCGTAGGCAAGCACCAGGGCTTCGACTGGAAGCCAGTGAAGTGTGCGGAGGAGTGACATGGGAGAATATTGGTTGAACACCAGGCGGGCTGCAGCATTCTGGATAAGTTGCAGGGGTTTGATGGATAAGTTGCAGGGGTTTGATGGCACAAGTGTAGAGCCCAGCCAACAGAGAGTTGCAGGAGTCTAGACGGGAGATGACAACTGCCTGGAATAGGACCTGCGCCGCTTCCTGTGTGAGGAACGGTCGGACTCTACAGATGTTGTAGAGCATGAACCTGTAGGAGCGAGTCACTGGTTTGATGTTTGCAGAGAACGACAGGTTGTAGTCCAGTGTCACGCCAAGCTTCTTTGCACTCTGGGAGGGGGACACCGTAGAGTTGTTAACAGTGATGGAGAGGTCTTGGAGCGGGCAGATCTTCCCCTGGAGGAAGAGTAGCTCAGTTTTGTTGAATTTGAGCGTGAGGTGGTGGGCTGACATCCAAGCTGAGATGTCTGCCAGGCACACAGAAATGTGTGTCGCCACCTGTGTATCAGAAGGTGGGCAGGTTGTTGGGCGGCTGGACATCACTAGTCACAGGATTTCATCTGGAGAGAGGTGAGAAAGAGCTCAAGGCGTAGGGTAGTTCTGTGTGAGTGGGACTAGTGGACTTAGTAGAGTGAGGAGCGGATGTTGTCAACCTTTTTTCAAAGTGGTTGACAAAGTCGTCCACAGAGAGGAAAGGGGGAGGAGGTGGAGGATTAAGGAGGGAGGAAAAAGTGGAGAAAGGTTTCCCAGGGTTGGCGGCAGAAGCTTGACATTTATAGGGACATTTAGAGTGATAGAAAGAGGCTTTAGCAACGGATACAGAGGAGGAGAAGTTACAGAGGAGAGTGTGGAAGGATGATAGGTCCTCCAGAAGTTTATTTTCCTCCATTTCCACTTAGCTGCCCGCAGCCCTGTTCTGTTAGAATGCAGTGAGTCACCCAGCCACGGAGCGGGAGGGGAAGGTCAGGCCGGCTGGGAGGTAAGGGGACAGTGAGAGTCAAAGGATGCGGAAAGGGAGGAGAGGAGGGTCGAAGAGGCAGTCAGGAGACATGTGGGAGAAGGATTTAGCAGATGGAAGAGAGGATAGGATAGAAGAGGAGAGAGTACCGGGAGAGAGAGAGCAAAGATTGCAGTGGCGCATGACCATCTGGGTAGGGGCTGAGTGGTTAGGGTTGAAGGAGATATGGAGAGAAAAGAAAACAAAGTAGTTATCAGAGACCTGGAGGGGGGTTGTAGTGAGATCAGTAGGCAAACAGCCTCTAGTAAAGATGAGGTCAAGCATATTTTCTGCCTTGTGAGTAGGAGGTGACTGGGAAAGGGTGAGGTCACGAGGAAAGGAGTGGAAAGAAAGAGGTGGAAATACATTTATTGAAGTCCTTGTCGGGAGGTTAAAGTCGCCCAGTACGATGAGTGGTGAGCCGTTGTCATGAAATTAGCTTATCAAGGTGTTAAGCTCATTGGTTGTCAACGCAACCAAATATCAACATTTGAAGGTGATTTATCTTCTGCTTGGATAGTTCCATCCGTGCCACTGTCTGGCTTTAATTCCAGTTTGTTTATGAATTAATAATCAACATGTTGGATATATGTCTCCATCTCAACCAAAAATCTAATTTAAAGAATAGGACTAAATCAAAACAAACTTGAAATGCACTTTAAATAAAGTTTGATTTGATTTAGTCCTATTCTTTAACTAGATTTTTGGTTGAGATAGAGACGTGAATCCAACATATCAAGTATCAATTTGAAAACAAACTTGAATTAAAGTCAGTGGCACAGATGGAACTATCCAAGCAGAATATACATCTCCTTCAAATGTTGATATATGCTTGTGTTGACAACCAAACACAAATTTTTTATATTTATCTGTTTGTTATATATGTAATTACCCCAACCTCTTAATGTTTTGTACACTCAGTGTATTTATTCATTGAATGGTTCTCTCATTGATCGGGTTCCCGCTTTAAATATCTGGGCATTTGGATTGACAAGGATTTAACGTATAAAAACATACTTATGAGCTTGTTTAAAAGCTATGTAAGATTACATATCTCCATTGTTGAAGTAAAAAAAAAAAGTATTGGTTAACTCTTGAGGTTCCTCGGGTCTCCACCGAATTACAGTACCAGTCAAAAGTTTGGACACACCTACTCATTCAAGGGTTTTTCTCAATTTTTTACTATTTTCTACATTGTAGAATAATAGTGAAGACATCATAACTATGAAATAACACCTATGGAATCATGTAGTAACCAAAAAAGTGTTAAACAAATGTCACGAGAATTTTCAATCACAATGATAATAACTAACAATCAATAGCTTTGACCAATCCCCGAGGTTTGTAAGGCCATGGGTTTAATAATAATTAGGCAAAGACTCAGCTTATGCAAAAGGTCAGTACAGTTTATTCACGAGAACATTCTGAAGTCCATAATACAAACACAGTCTTTATAACACACACACAAACAAGTTCAAATCTTAAGCTACACCTTGCTCAGACAGTCTGTGTTTTTCCACTACACAGATACATTGTTTCTTTAATCTGCAACATGTTTCATAATCTTCTGCAAGCCTAACAGTTTCTCCCCTCCACGGGTGGAGACAGAATGTCCTGTAAAGAACACAGTAGTACAAATTGTCTGTCGATAGCTCCTCTTATCATTTGTTTCCCACTTGCACCCTGCTTACATACTAAAAAGGAGCAAAAGGTCCTTGTTCTAATTCTGACTAAAACTACACACACCCTCAGATTATAGATTTATGATTCTTATAAATTTCATACAATTATATGGTTTCAGGGTGGAATATTTTAATCATTACCATTAAGCATATAATTCCCTTATCAATCCACCCTTAATGACTAAATAATACACACTGATACATCCACCGTCATATGGAATCAAAAAATCAAACAAAACCAAACAAAACCAATACATGTATTTACATCAGATACTCATCATCGACTGCTCTAGGCCTATATCCAATTATAACTCTTCTTTTTAGGATTTTTATTACAATCTTCATTAAAGGAACAGTCTGTCTAAACATTGAAGATAGTCTCATCTAACATTGGCTCCTTGTGGTTAAAAGAAACGGAGCCATCTCCTAGGCCTGGAGGCCTGTATTCGTCATCCCACTGGTCGGAGCTCGGAATCGGTCCATATCTCACCATCTGTTGCATCATCGATCTCTCTAGAGTTCTGGTGATCAAACCTCTTACACATGGGACCAAACAGCATCCACACAACACCAACACACTCATACAGGTGAAAGCAACCCACAATACAGTACTTACAATATTTTTCCATTTCCCAAACATGCTATCGAACCACCCTGTCAGGAAAGTATCCACCCCAGAGTTCTCTGCTAACTCATGAGCTAATGTGGTCAAACCTGCCATGGTCACTGATCCGTCTGGAGCTGTGTTATTAAAAAATAAGCGTACAGCAATGAACCCCAATCATTCTACATACCCCGCCCTTTTCTACCAATAACATATCGAGTGTCAGTCTATTTTACCAGGTCATGAGGGAGGTGGCGGATAATTGGTCAGAGAACCCCTTTACTGCAACCCCGGTTTCATTCATGAATCTCTGTTAATTGTAATAGATGTAATTAATCCAATCCACATTTTTATTTATTGTCAACTACTAAAAGAACGTAGTGGTAAAGTCTTCACCTATTTGATTCATAGCTTTGTATTAATCTGTAACTTCCCTGAGGATGCCAATAGCATCCATCTAGACCAGGGGTGTCAAACTCATTCCACGGAGGGCCTAGTGTCTGCAGGTTTTTGGTTTTTCCTTTCAATAAAGCCCTAGACAACCAGGTGTGGGGAGTTCCTAACTAATTAGTGATGTTAATTCATCAATCAAGTACAAGGGAGGAGCGAAAACCCGCAGACACTCGGCCCCCCGTGGAATGAGTTTGACACCTGTGATCTAGACCATCCTGGTCAAAACTCCTTCTGTGCCTACTTTAGCCTCCTATAACTGGCCTCTGATGACTAACTCGAACTGGTTGGACCAATAACCCCGGGGCGCAAGTTCCTAACCACCCTTTGTGGTAGTTTCTGTCGTATGCGTCCTTTGCTGGTACGAGCCCACCCTACATCAGTTATAGGTGCTGTTAGGTTAAGAATTTTCTCCTGTACTTCCAAACCTAAGTCAGTCACATTAACGATTACCTTTCAGCCATTAAAATCATCTAAGTTCTCAGTGCCATTCTTGTATCTACAACACTGGTACTCATCAGGAGTTAAAGTGAACCGAGGTGGGTTGGCCGAGTACTTCAATCTGGCCAACCCAATCCCTGTAAAGTTATTTGCTTTCCTAGGGAATTGTTTAATGTTTACCTTAAATCCTATATCTTGATCTTCTGTGACTCCTTATTCTGTAAGTCACTCATCAGTGTATTATATAGTTTATCTTTTACTTCTTATCAATGACAACGGCGTCATATAATTAGTACCAGAAGGTGGTGGATCTGGATGTATCAGAAAGGTTACCAAGACTATGATGCAGCTCAGAGTCCCTACTCTTCCCAAAAACCGCCAACCCTCTCCTGCCCTTAGTCGATCTGCTAGGCACCACCCCATACTCACACCTCTAGGAGCACACACAGTGATGAACGGTCGGGATAGGGAATCTTCGTTAAGGAGGTGACCCCCGGACCCTGTTGATACTCGGTTCTTCTCCTAACTCTCTGTGTAAGCAGCAGTGCTTGTATGTGTACATACCCTTTTGCAGTGGGTAACGTGGACCCAAGTGACTCTCTCAGCTATTCTAATGGCAAAGGCGGTGGTTTAACAGAACCTGGTATGGGCCTTCCCAACGGGGCTGCTTCCAGTCTTTTCTCCTCAGGGACTGGATCCACCCCCAGTCTCCTGGTTGGATTGAGTGAATCACCTTCTCCTGTAATTCACCTGTTGGACACAAAATCTTGGACATACGGGTTTGGATAACAAACAGTCTTCTCATGTGTTCTGCTAGTATATCTTCAACTTCTATGTCTACTTGCTCTGGTCCCTAACTCTGGCATTCTATTTGTTCTACCTGATTAGCTAAAATGTCATCCATTATTTAAAGAAATAGATCCTGGTAAACCAACTCTAGGGATTATATCTTGACCTAATATTTTAGCTACCATAATCG
Source organism: Salvelinus namaycush (assembly GCF_016432855.1). Taxonomy (NCBI): domain Eukaryota; kingdom Metazoa; phylum Chordata; class Actinopteri; order Salmoniformes; family Salmonidae; genus Salvelinus; species Salvelinus namaycush. The sequence goes on from NC_052332.1 coordinate 29,184,532, forward strand.
TGTCCGCCAAGTAAGTTGGGAACACTTCTACCCATTTGCTATACTTATCTATTATTGTTAAACACCCCTTCTTCCCCTCACTTCGGAATAGTTCAATGAAGTCCATTTCCAAATGTTGGAATGGATATTCTACAAATTTGTATTTATTTATTTTAAAGTAGTTATCCCTAGGCCAAATCAAATCAAATTTTATTTGTCACATACACATGGTTAGCAGATGTTAATGCGAGTGTAGCGAAATGCTTGTGCTTCTAGTTCCGACAATGCAGTAATAACCAACGAGTAATCTAACCTAACAATTTCACAACAACTACCTTATACACACAAGTGTAAAGGGATGAAGAATATGTACATATAAATATATGAATGAGTGATGGTACAGAACGGCATAGGCAAGATGCAGTAGATGGTATAGAGTACAGTATATACATATGAGATGAGTAATGTAGGGTATGTAAACATATAAAAGTGGCATTGTTTAAAGTGGCTAGTGATACATGTATTACATAAAGATGGCAAGATGCAGTAGATGGTATAGAGTACAGTATATACATATGAGATGAGTAATGTAGGGTATGTAAACATTATATTAAGTGGCATTGTTTAAAGTGGCTAGTGATACATTTTTTACATCAAATTTTTCCATTATTAAAGTGGCTGGAGATGAGTCAGTATGTTGGCAGCAGCCACTCAATGTTAGTGGTGGCTGTTTAACAGTCTGATGGCCTTGAGATAGAAGCTGTTTTTCAGTGTCTCGGTCCCTGCTTTCATGCACCTGTACTGACCTCGCCTTCTGGATGATAGCGGGGTGAACAGGCAGTGGCTCGGGTGGTTGTTGTCCTTGATGATCTTTATGGCCTTCCTGTGACATCGGGTGGTGTAGGTGTCCTGGAGGGCAGGTAGTTTGCCCCCGGTGATATGTTGTGCAGACCTCACTACCCTCTGGAGAGCCTTACGGTTGTGGGCAGAGCAGTTGCCGTACCAGGCGGTGATACAGCCCGACAGGATGCTCTCGATTGTGCATCTGTAAAAGTTTGTGAGTGCTTTTGGTGACAAGTCGAATTTCTTCAGCCTCCTAAGGTTGAAGAGGCGCTACTGCGGCTTCTTCACCACGCTGTCTGTGTGGGTGGACCAATTCAGTTTATCCGTGATGTGCACGCCGAGGAACTTAAAACTTACTACCCTCTCCACTGCTGTCCCGTCGATGTGGAAAGGGGGGTGCTCCCTCTGCTGTTTCCTGAAGTCCACGATCATCTCCTTTGTTTTGTTGACGTTGAGTGTGAGGTTATTTTCCTGACACCACACTCCGAGGGCCCTCACCTCCTCCCTGTAGGCCGTCTCATCGTTTTTGGTAATCAAGCCTACCACTGTAGTGTCGTCTGCAAACTTGATGATTGAGTTGGAGGTGTGCATGGCCACGCAGTTGTGGGTGAACAGGGAGTACAGGAGAAGGCTCAGAACGCACCCTTGTGGGGCCCCAGTGTTGAGGATCAGCGGGGTGGAGATGTTGTTACCTACCCTCACCACCTGGGGGCGGCCCGTCAGGTGGTAAACGCACAGGGCGGGGTCGAGACCCAGGGTCTCGAGCTTGATGACGAGTTTGGAGGGTACTATGGTGTTAAATGCTGAGCTGTAGTCGATGAACAGCATTCTCACATAGGTATTCCTCTTGTCCAGATGGGTTAGGGCAGTGTGCAGTGTGGTTGCGATTGCGTCGTCTGTGGACCTATTGGGGCGGTAAGCAAATTGGAGTGGGTCTAGGGTGTCAGGTAGGGTGGAGGTGATATGGTCCTTGACTAGTCTCTCAAAGCACTTCATGATGACGGAAGTGAGTGCTACGGGGCAGTAGTCGTTTAGCTCAGTTACCTTAGCTTTCTTGGGAACAGAAACAATGGTGGCCCTCTTGAAGCATGTGGGAACAGCAGACTGGGATAAGGATTGATTGAATATGCCCGTAAACACACCAGCCAGTTGGTCTGCGCATGCTCTGAGGACGCGGCTGGGGATGCCATCTGGGCCTGCAGCCTTGCGAGGGTTAACACGTTTAAATGTTTTACTCACGTCGGCTGCAGTGAAGGAGAGTCCACAGGTTTTGGTAGCGGGCCGTGTCAGTGGCACTGTATTGTCCTCAAAGCGAGCAAAGAAGTTGTTTAGTCTGTCTGGGAGCAAGACATCCTGGTTCGCGACGGGGCTGGTTTTCTTTTTGTAATCCTTGATTGACTGTAGACCCTGCCACATACCTCTTGTGTCTGAGCCGTTGAATTGCGACTCTACTTTGTCTCTATACTGACGCTTAGCTTGTTTGATTGGCTTGCGGAGGGAATAGCTACACTGTTTGTATTCGGTCATGTTTCCGGTCACCTTGCCCTGGTTAAAAGCAGTGGTTCACGCTGTCAGTTTCGCCACAGCCATTTGAAATAGACTAATGTGTGCACTATTCGGAGGGAATAGCTACACTGTTTGTATTCGGTCTCTACCATCCTTCCTCCCTGTTGGCACATGGCTCTGCCAATGTGTCAATATTGCTGCATATCTAAACAAGGACTTAGGTAAGATTAGTAAATTATTCTTATGTCTGACATTATCTTGTAGGATTGCCCCTTTCATTTTCCACATGTCCAATTCTCCCTGGGGCGTTCGTTCTTGGCTATCCTGTAACAATATTCTGTCAAGTGTCTTATCTTCTTTAAGATTTATCTGTGCTGCTTAGTATGGTTTTAAATGCATTTGTGCTGTCTGTGTAAATAGTATCCTTTCTCTCCTTTCTTATTTCGCAGGCTCTAGTCAATGCTACTATTTCGGCCTGTTGTGCAGAATAATTTCTGGGCAATGGTTCAGTGTCTAACACCTTAGTTCCTGAAACCAACTAAGCTTTCATTCCTCTTTTAGTTAGGGTAACAACTACTTTCAACAAAATCATCATATCTCTTCCTAGCGAATTTACTAAACATACACTTCAAATAAAAACTAAAATACCGGCCTGCCCTCCTAACTTGTCATATTTTTAAAACAAATGGAGCAGAAAGTCTTTCCACTAATGAATATCCTAAAGCTAAGCGAACCAAATTCTCTTCCCCTTTTATTCTTATTGTCTTTTCTGTCTGTCACGATATTATTTCTGTCCCCCATTTCTCGGGAGAGCCTTATACTCTGCCATCTAATCCTGTTTATGTTTAATTATGCTGGTCTCCACTCAGTAACTGTTATCTATCCATTCTGTGTCACTTCTATCTTCTCTCCTACTGCTACTCCCAAACCATCAAGGTCTCAGCAGTGCGGAGAGGGCTTCTCCGTCTGCCCTTCCTTCCATCTGTCTGTCGCTCTTTCTTATAACAGTCAGTATCAAATATGGGTTCTGTTTACAAATATTGTCTAAATGTCTCACTGTCTCCCTGTCTGCACTCATGGATTTTTAGAAAAATCAACATGTCTATGGTAGTAATCTCTAAGATTATTACCTAGTTGATAAAGCTTATGTCGATACTCTCAATGATCCTGGATCACCACAGATGTCATATATCCCTGTCCTGTTGGCTTAGAATATGTCCTAAATACTTAACATAAGTCTACCATTATTAAACTTATTCTTGCTAACTTTAAAACCTTATTCAACAACAAAATATAATAATACTATTATATCAATTTCACAGCCTTGTTGTGTTAAATTTCTTACACTGCATACAGCAACAGCTGACTACCGAAAGGAAAATAAAACTTTGCTAGATTACTAAACATTACTTAAGCCAAAATACTGGGAGTTTCAAAATAACCTTATGACAGTTTTTTATAAACCCACCTTCGCCCCATTTTTAACACATAATTCTCCATGAGAGTAATGTATAAAAAATACTACTACTGGTCAAAAGATAAAACAACATTTCAAATAACATAATCAGATCAAAATCACTACTCTGAAACCCTCCACAAAGAAAAAGTATTGTACCCTTATGGCCATAGGAAGAGAGACTTAAAACCCTGGATGGGATACCAAAGGGTAGCTTCTGATAGATCAATTCTCCAGGAGGTGCTGCCCAGCCTATAGTTTTTTTTTTCTGATAGATTTTATCGTTGAAGATCTGAAGTTCTTTTAAAAGTACAAATTCAACATATTTTATTCAAGGTTTGTCTATGTTGAAATTTGGTTATCGTGATGACATAATCCTGTAGTTGAAATCTTACCCAAAAAACAACAGTTGATTACTTTTTTTCAAATCTAATGTATTTTCCTCGTAGATTTCACGTCACAATACGTTGACAAATTATGTTGAAACAACGTTGATTCAACCAGTTTGTGCCCAGTGGGATTTGTCGATGAGTGTTTTATATTTTCGCAACATTGTTGTACCATCAGTAATTCCTTAACTATACTATTTTTGTATTTGTTGGATCAGATCCCTGGGTTCTTCAAGGGCATGACATTTCCTGTCCTGACTACTGGCATCACCAATGCTGTGGTCTTTGGTTCCTATAGCAATGCTTTAGACTGCCTCACCCAGTCCCAACGGAATGACCGAATCCAAGGCAACCCTGCCTCGGCATCAGCAGTCTTCGCAGCTGGCTGTTTCTCAGGTCTGGCACAGGTAATATGGAACGTGCTTTAAATGGCCCTGAAATATGGCATTGTTGTGTGTACTTTTTAACACCATGCTTGTCTTTGCTACCAGGTGGTGGTTACTGCACCTGTTGACCTGGTGAAGGTACGCTTGCAGTCCCAGACCAAGGGCTGGGCTGGGGTCGGTGGTGACGGGTATCGAGGTCCCATTCACTGTGTGACTGTCATCCTGAGGGAGGAGGGGCCAAGGGGATTGTTTCGAGGGGGGTTGGCTCTTACCCTGAGAGATGTACCCTGCTATGGAATCTACTTCTTGCCTTACGAAATCACCTGCAGGTTTCTGACTGAAGAAGGCAAACGGCCAGGTCAGTTGGAGAGTGAGGTTGTGTTCCAGGCCATCTTTTTTTGCAATTGCGCTGCACATATGAAAAGATTGCTATATTATATGAATGTGGTTCCTGAGATGTTACTCTCATCTCCAGGCATTTTGAGATATGATAAACTGTTATACGTCACTGCAATAGAGACGACTTGGAGTGTGTGTGTGTCATTAACAGTTCAAAGGCCATGCTAGTCTGTGAGAAGAGAGAGAGCAAGTGTCTAGATTTGACCGTTTATTGCTGATGGTTTGAGTGCTAGTGCAACTACATAGATTTTCAGGTAATTATTTGGTTTGAATCTGCAGGCACATTTGCAGTATTGATGGCGGGTGGGGTGGCAGGCGTGGTGACGTGGGCCTTTGCCACGCCCATGGATGTGGTGAAAGCGCGGCTGCAGATGTCCGGTGCTGGGGGCCGGGTGTACCAGGGGGTCCTGCACTGCATGAGTGTGAGTCTGAAGGAGGAGGGGGTGAGAGTGTTCTTTAAGGGGCTCCTCCTGAACAGTCTGAGGGCCTTCCCTGTCAACGCCATCACCTTCCTCAGCTATGAGAGCCTGATGCGTTTCCTCACCCGGCCGCCTGCAGACTGACCACAAGACTATATGCATCTCCTGGATATACTCCGGTCAGACCAAATGATGGAAAGAATACCAACATTGGATGGGCAAACCATTATGTGAAATGAACTGGTATATACAGTATACCTTAGCATGCTATACTCAGAATTGTATCTGCTAAACTGGAGTTTCACACTTTTTTGTGTTATCCTCAATGTGGGCACTCAGACAGGGCTCATGATGCTGTTTTAGTAGGACACAGTTCTGTGATATCATAGGGTGTCACCTCTGAGAGCTATGATACCATCAGTATTTTATATCATGAGACAACAAAACCTTGAATATGAAAACACCTGGAAACCAAATGTTTATACCAAGACATGGTGTATTTATGTACTGGTATACTGTATGAACTTCATAGCCTTCATTTATAATAACTTTGTAATAAACAAAATGTGAAGCAAATGGGAATGTAGTTGGTTTATTACTGACAACCAATCCTCAATTCAAATCATTCTGACTTTTTTAGTTAAATAAACCCCCTTCTCCAACATGTAAACATTTAGTATAATTATGCATATTTGACTTCTTGCATAAGTCAATGTATTCACCCCCTTGGATTTATTCACATTTTGTTGCTTGACAAAGTGGGATTGAAATGGATTTAGTTGTGATTTGTCATTGAGCATCACAGAATACCAAAGTGAAAAGAATTCTACAAATGTTAACATATAATAACAACATAGTTGTTGCAAAAGTATTCAACCCTTTTGTTTAGAGAAACCTAAATTAGTTCAGGAGTCAAACGCAGCTTAACAAATCACAAGTTACATGGACTCATCCTGTGTGAAATAATAGGGGTTGACATGATTTTTTTTAAATGACTGCCTCTTCCTCTGTCCCCAATACATACATTGAACTACAAAGACTAGGAGGCATTTCAAAAGCCTCAGAGAAGGGCAGTGATTGGTAGATGGGTAACAATACCAAATCAGATATTTAATCTATCTTTAAGCATGGTCAAGTTTATTATGCTGTGGATGATGTATTAAACCACACACACAAAGACAGTCGTTCTTCTGAACTGAGCTACAAGACAGGAAGGAAACTGCTAAGAGATGTCACCATTGGTGCTTTCAAAACAGCTCCAGTTAAATGGCTGTGAAGGGAGAAAACTGAGGATGGATCAACATTTCAGTTACTCCACAATGAAATGTGAAGAATAAAAATAAAAGGAATAACCTTTTTGGCCTAAATGCAAAGCCTTATGCTTGAGACAAATCCAACACATCACTAAGTAACTGCCTCCTTATTTTCAAGCATGGTGGTGGCTGCATCATGGTATGGGTATGCTTGAAGTTGGCAAAGACGGGAGTTTCAGGATAAAAATAAATGGGATGGAGCTTTACACCAAACACAGGAATGCACCTTTCAGCAGGACAATAACCAACAACACAAGGCCAAATCTACACTGTAGCAGGACAATAACCTACAACACAAGGCCAAATCTACACTGTAGCAGGACAATAACCTACAACACAAGGCCAAATCTACACTGTAGCAGGACAATAACCTACAACACAAGGCCAAATCTACACTGTAGACAGTGGATGTTCCAAGTGGCCAAGTTACAGTTTTGACTTAAATCTGCTTGGAAATCTATGGCAAGACTTGAAAATTGCTGTCTAGCCATGATCCTCAACACCTTCCCAGATCTTGCACAATCCAGGTATGCAAAGCTCTTAAGTGACATACCTAAGAAAATCACAGCTGTAAATTGCTGCCAAAGGTGATTCAGTGGAGTGAATACTTATCTATTCAAGGTATAGTTCTTTTTAATTTACATTCTAATAAATAAAAGATTCCACTTTGACAGAGCAATAATGTAGATCAATTACAACAACAAAAAACGATTAAATTAATTTCAAACCCACTTTGTAACGCAACAAAATGTGAAAAAAATCCAAGGGGGTGAATACTTATAATACCCTCTGTATTTCATAATGTCCGATAAAAGGTAATCTCTTCTTCATACTTGTCTATTCACAATGCTAACCCATGTAAAAGCTAATTCATTAACTTGTAACAAAAATGGAAAGGAAATAAAATACAAACATTACATTTGGACATTCATTGTCATCATTTATTTATTTTATTTAGCTAGTCATATAGAGTCTTATAGGGAGTCATTATCATCATTGTCATAATTTCAACCCTGGAAAAAATATTTCTTAAAATTAAGTATCAAAGATTCAGCCTCTTGTTAGTGGTGCAGAATTTCTCCTGACTAACACCATTTGTGGTCCTGAGTTTCATACTCTTTCAACAACCCTGATCCATTTCTCCTGCGGTTTCTTTCTCAGGGTTCAGGTAACTGTTCCAAATCCTAGCCACACTTTTGAATCTGGTTGTGTGCTTTTCTGTAGTTGTATGTCTACTTGTTTGTCCAAAAGTCTGTGTGTGACATTTCATTTGTCTCTTGACTTCTGTATGTGTGTCCTGTGTTACCGCAGATGTAATGTCCAGTTGACCCCTGCGTTCACGCCTGGCTTACGAAGAGTTAAGACTGCCGTGTCCGGGTCAAACTCAAACTCCACAGAAGACTCCCCACCATCTGTGGAGGATGGGTGAAGAACATCAGGCACATTGTAACAAACCCTAATGTTCACAACCCTTACCACTTTCTGCACTAGCCTGCCAACACAAAAATAACTTCACTGCAACAAGTTATTTTTCCATTACATTATCAGAAGGACGTTCAGGGGAAACTCCTGGCTCTACACGTGACACCATGTTGCCTGGTTATTGATGGTACATGACTAACCTGTCGTGAGGGTGACAGCATCAGGCTTCTGAGCTCCCAGGATGTTCACTTGCTCTACCCAGGAGGCCGTGGGAAACTGGGAGTCAGGAGACAGGTCACTGCAGCATCAGAGAAAGAAACAGGTTACACTCGATACAGAAACACAGGGAGAACATGGCCTGGTTGGAATAATAATGTTAGTTAGAGGGACAGACCTCGATGAGAGGCTGTTCGCAGTGAAACTCAGGCGTCTGTGAATAAACTGCTTGTCTGTCTTATGTTTAAAGGTGTGACCATCATCTATGTAAAGCTCTCCTTCTGCATTGCCCTGGAACAAAGAGAAACATTTATATGATGACAAAGCCCCTGCAAGTAAAATGGTGCAACAACAATGGTAGTGATATCATAGTGGTGTAAACGAAGGTTATACCTGTGAGTCAAGGGCCACGTAGAGGGTGTAGGGATCGTTCTCCATGCAGGATGAGGACCTGCGAACACGGTTCTTCCGGCAGATAATGGAACCTCCTCGCTGGAACACTGGAATCTGTGAGAGGAAGAGGTGGTAGGGGACAGAGAAAAGAGAGAAAAGCGAGAGAGTTATTTGTGGGAAAAGGTGCTGAGAGGTGGGTGATGGCTAAAGACCATAGGAGTTGAGAGAAACAAACAGCAGATCCATGTTAACAGAGAACCTACTGAGCTCATGGTGACAGGGATAGAGAGGTTCTGAGCTCCGTCATGTCTCTGGAACGTGTGGACGTCATACCAGACCTGTGACGGGGAGAGAAGCGCGAGGAGGTCAGAGAACGAGAAGGTATCGGGTTGATTGAACATGTGGTATATTTCGACAGGCAAAACTCCAGGTCAGCCTTCCCCCTCTCTTCATCCTCAAAACTCACCTCTCCATTCCCAGGTAAGTAGGCTGTGACCCCACTAGACCTTTCATCTGTTACAGGGTGAACCAGAAGATCTCTGCCTGATAAACACACAGGGGGAGAGGTAGTCTGAGGTAATGCATCATCCTCACCAGGTTGAAGAGCTCAACTTCATCCAAACATTTAGGTATTCAAAAGTATTGTACCATAAAAGGTTAAGAGGTACATACCGGTCTAAAGGCCACTCTCCCTAACCTACTTACCAATCAGGAACTCATCGTCAATGGAAAACGTGGCAATATCCTCTGGATACTCCACCCACAGGGGCCTATAGTACAGGGAGAGAGAATACAACCCAAGGTGAATCAAAATACAAGGATTCTCTCTAATATCTTCTTAAAGACTAGTGCCAGCTATAGACCTTCAAAACATAGACGTGGCAGGGCTCGACATTAACGCTTGTCCGCTTGCCTGGGCATGTAAAACAAATAGTCAGAAAGACGATTATAGAGTTAAGTTTTCCGCATGGACAAGTAAAAAAAAGCCTACTCCGATCAGAATTAGATCAGTGTGTTGCGCACCCCATAATAATGGTTATTATGGTGTTACAGAAGATTGTTTATTTTTGCACTAGTGACTTGAGCTGACAAGTAAAAAGTTAACAAAAAAATCAACCAAAAAGTGTCTAAAAAAAGAGCCTACCTCATGACAGGCTGGCCAGTGCGTTGGGCGTGGTAGAACTGCAGGTACCAGTAGGGCAGAAGGGTGTAGCGCTGGCGCACAGCCTCCCGGATGAGAGCTGTGTTGTCAGGGCCAAAAAGCCAGGGCTCCCTCCGCGGGGTGTCCAGGTGGGCGTGGGCACGGAAGAAGGGCTGGTAGGCCCCCGCCTGGTACCAACGCACCAGCAGCTCCGCACTGGGAGTCTTAAAGAAACCCCCCACGTCAGCTGGGATGAGAGGAGTGATTAGGATACTTTAAGAATTACTATCAAACGAGGATTGACCGAGCCATCCAATCTGTGCAGCACCAATCCCTGCCAGCCTCACCTCCACAGAAGGAGATGCCAACCAGGCCCAGGCTGAGACACATGGGGATGGACATCTTCAGGTGGCCCCACTCAGCTGCATTATCACCAGTCCAAACTGCACCTGGAGGAGAGTGGGTGAATGCATGTGTGTGAGAGAGTGAACACTTCAAGAGTGGGTTGGGGTTCAGTGAAGACATACAGTATACAACATTTATGGTAACCAGAGGGAGGCGTTATTGGAGGGTCTAACCATAGCGCTGAGACCCAGCGAAAAAGGCCCTGGTCAGGACAAAGGGCCTCTCCAACCCCCCGGAGCGCTGGATCTGACCCTCTGCTGTCGCCATTTGCTGAGAGAGGGAAAGAAGGGAAGACAGAGTAGATGGTAGAAAATAAGTAAGGATGCTGTAACTAATCCAAAACAATCCCAACAGTGTGGACAGTGAACACCCCCGGGGCTATCTAGTCCTAGTCACACCGTTCCATCCCTTCCTCACCACGTAGAAGCCATAGAGGTTGTGGATGTCTCTGTGCTCCCAGGGCCCATGGAGGGCATCCTTGTGCATGGTGACCTCTGGACCGTTGAACACAGACGGCTCGTTCATGTCGTTCCACGTGTACAGGTTCTCCATCGAACCCTGAAGAAGAGAGACAGGAGATAAAGACATGTCAGTACATCTGGGGTCTTACAGGTAAATCAGTAGCTCAAGGCTCCAGTAGCTTTACTGGTTAACCAGTGACATCAATGCTAACTGACTCAGTGAAGAGTACAAAGTTCCCAAAGGAAGTCAAGAAAGGAGAAGGAAAGAGAAAAAAGTAACTGCGGTTAAAATGTGGAGAGGAGACGAACTGATACGGGGTTTACTCACCTCATACTGGTCATAGGCAAACATGCTGGCCCACCACTTCCTCATCTCAGGGTTGGTAAAATCTGGGTAACCTGCATTTCCTTTTACAAGAAAATATAGAGTACATATACATAACAGTTCTAAACAATTCCAGCCTTTGGGTGACTGAATCAGTATAAAAACAGGCAAATCACTGCGTTGACATTTATTTTCAAAATATTGCCCTGGAGGTAGAACTGAGCGATTTCCGTTAGATGGGGCAAATTGGCTATTTCAGAAAAACGTATGATTTAGCTTTTTGGTCTTAATTTAAAAGGTTAGTGTTAGGCATTAGGGTTAGCAGTGTGGTTAAGGTTAGGTTTAAATCAGATTTCATGACTGTGGCTGTGCCAGCTAGTGACCACTCTGCAGATATGCTTCCAGGGCAACATTCATGACAAATGCTAACCTGCACTGTGTTGTCTGGTACGTTTTAGAATTTATCAATCGATAAACACACTAAATTACCAAAAGTATGTGGACACCTGCTCGTCTAACATCCCATTCCAAAATCATGGGCATTAATATGGAGTTGGTTCCCCCTTTGCTGCCATAACAGCCTCCACTCTTCTGGGAAGGCTTTCCACTAGATGTTGGAACATTGCTGTGGGGACTTGCTTCCACTCAGCCACAAGGGCATTAGTGAGGTCGGGCACTGATGTTGGGCAATTAGGCCTGGCATGCAGTCGGCGTTCCAGTTCATCACAAAGGTGTTCGATGGGGTTGAGGTCCATGCTCTGTGCAGACCAGTCGTCACCAATCTCGACAAACCATTTCTGTGTGGACCTCGCTTTGTGCGCAGGGGCATTGTTATGCTGAAACAGGAACTTCCTCAAACTGTTGCCACAAAGTTGGAAGCACAGAATCGTCTAGAATGTAATTGTATGCTGTAGCGTTAAGATTTCCCTTCACTGGAACTAAGGGGCCTAGCCCGAACCATGAAAAACAGCCCAAGACCATTATTCCTCCTCCACCAAACTTTACAGTTGGCACTATGCATTGGGGCAGGTAGCGTTCTCCTGGCATCCGCAAACACAGATTTATCCGTCGGACTGCCAGATGGTGAATCGTGATTCATCACTCCAGAGAATGCATTTCCACTGCTTCAGAGTCCAATGGCAGCAAGCCTTACACCACTCCAGCCGACGCTTGGCATTGCGCATGGTGATCTTTGGCTTGTGTGCGGCTGCTCGGCCATGGAAATCCATTTCATGAAGCTCCCGACAAACTGTTATTGTGCTGACGTTGCTTCCAAAGGCAGTTTGGAACTCTGTAGTGAGTGTTGCAACCGAGAACAGACTATTTTTATGTGCTATGCGCTTCAGCACTCGGCGGTCCCGCTCTGTGAGCTTGTGTGGCCTACCACTTCGCGGCTGAGCCGTTGTTGCTCCAAGACGTTTCCACTTCACAATATCAGCACTTACAGTTGACTGGGGCAGCTCGAACAGGGTAGAAATTTGACAAACTGACTTGTTGGAAAGGTGGCATCCTATGACGGTGCCACGTTGAAAGTCACTGAGCTCCTCAGTAAGGCTATTCTACTGACAATGTTTGTCTATGGAGATTGTATGGCTGTGTGCTCAATTTTATACACCTGTCAGCAACGGGTGTGACAAATAGCCGAATCCACTAATTTGAAGGGGTGTCCACATACTTTTGTACATATTGACATGTTCCTACCTGGCCAGCACCAGCCCTCATAGTCTCCGCCATCTTTGTTTTTTATGTAGTAGCCTCGAGAGCGAATCTCAGTGTGGATCTTATAGCTGCTGTCCACCTTAATGTGAGGGTCCACTATGGTCACCATCTGTGGACAGCCGGGACAGGAGAGGGCGCAGTGAGTGGAGAAGGGAGAGAGAAGAGTGCCAAAAATGTAAATGATCTTCTCATTACCACACACACACACCATTTCAAAATCCTATGTTTCCATCATTAAGTTCACCTTGCGTCTCTTATCCAGGAGGCCCTGCAGCATGTCTTTGGGCTGTGGGAACTTGTTGTTGTCCCAGGTGAAGTAGCGCTTGCCGTCCGTGTGCTCAATATCCAGCCAGATGAAGTCATAGGGGATGTCGTGTTCATCAAAGCCCTGGTCCACCGCACTCACATCTTCCTGGTCGTTGTAGTTCCAACGGCACTGGTGGTAGGCCAGCGAAGAGAGGGGGGGGAAGGCCTGAGTGCCTACGACAGCCAGAGAACAGAAGGGTCATTTCTAAAGTGAAGGTAACACTTCTGGGATAGGGAGCAGTGGAGCTATAAACCAACCATGTATTGAACATTAAAATGTGCTTGGTGTGAACGTGTAGAATATACCGTGAGTGACGTGTACCTGTGTTCCTGTTAGTGAGTGTGTAAGTAGTGTACCTGTTAAGGAAGCGTACTGTGTGAACACATCATTAGGTCGTGGTCCCAGCATGATGAAGACGTCAATAATGCCACTCTCAGAAATCCATCGGACGTCTGTCTGAGGGACCTCACTGGAGCCCTGAACGCAATCAAACATGCACAAAGAGGATTCAGAGATCAAACCAAGTGGATCCAAGGGCAAAGAAGGAAAGGCAAGACAGTGTGTGAGATCCAGTCACACACACCCACCTGTCCAGAGCTGACGTCCACCCATGTCTCTGCTGCGTTGAGCCAGAAGAGACCCATAGTCCTGTGGGTGTTGTGTGAGAGGAGGACAGGCACTGCTCCATACAGAGCCATAGGGTTAAAGAGCTCATACTGGAACACATCCAGGTTATAAAGCCTGTAGGGGTCTCCTCCACTGAGGAGAAAAACAGGAATCACTGTGTTAGCACTGGTTGACCAACAAGAGTGGGGACAGGTAGCCTAGTGGTTAGAGCGTTGGACTAGTAACCGAAAGGTTGCAAGATCGAATCCCCGAGCTGACAAGGTAAACATCTGTCGTTCTGCCCCTGAACAAGGCAGTTAACCCACTGTTCCTAGGCCGTCATTGAAAATAAGAATTTGCTCTTAACTGACTTGCCTAGTTCAATAAAAGTTCAATAAAAAATAAATCAGAAAACTACACTTTGAAGAGCTGAGTGCAAATGACACTGGGGCAAAGGCCGTTTATAGTCTCACTCTGTGTTTTTCAGTCTGAGGCCGTCTGCGTGTTCAGGGATGCCGTAGACGTGTTCTACTCCAGGCAGGGAGAAGTCCAGACTGATGGAAGAGGGACCTGGAGGACAGAAGGCAGGTGACACCAGAGCAGTGTTTTTATTTATATATATATTTTAAAAAATTAAACACATGATGTCAATGTAAGTAAATAGGTGAAAACAAATAAATGGACTTGAGTAACAGTTTGTTGTAGTGTACAGTACAATGATGTACCATTAGGCTTGGTGTCGGCATGGGTCTTGAACGTCTCCTCCCACATTCCTGGCTGATCCACCTCTTCTTCTGCCTCCTCCTCCTCTCTTTCTGACACCTGGAAAGTGAGAGGGGTTTTGTGGAGAACCAGAAAAGAGGCCAAACGTGTAGCTCAAGTGTCTCAGAAAGGTGCTACTCATACACACCCTAGTTCAAAGTTCACATCAAATTGATACCAGAAGTTGGAGCTCTTCTCTCACCCTATTAGGTTACTACTCACAACCTGTTATCTCTACACACTTTGGACACAAAAAATGGACAGAACGGGGTCTATAAATGCACCAATAAACCCATGCAGTGTTTGCATCAGAACAATAAGGTCTTTGGAATAGAACACAACACACCTTTTCCTTGTCATGCTTCTCTGTGTCCTCTTTCTCCCCAGCTTCCTCTGTGTCTGTTTGGCTTTTGCTGCATCACACAATAATACATATCAATGTCAAAAGAGTGGTTGATTGCTATAGAAACCACATGGAGAAATGTGAAGGACAAGTAAAGCAATATAAACTGCATCTCATCACCTGGATTGACATGTTGTTAGTGATCGATTAAAGGACAAACTCTTTCAATTTGATAATTGTCATTGAGTTAAACATGCATTATGTACTGGCATCTTGTTGACATAGCAGTTCATCTTAACTTATGTTTGCATTGATCTTAATATGGGGGTTGCACAAAAATGTGCAGATTTTAAGTTAGGATTCAGCCCATAGAAAATGATTTGGTAATGGGTACAGATATACCCACATTTCTAAACTTTGCAGGACAATGATTCAGAAGATTTTTTATTTGTTAATAATTATAAATGGGTAAACCAATCAAATCACTGAACAATAAAATATGACATGCAATAATTTGTTTAGTTTAGAGGGTGGTGGGAAGCTTAGTAAATATATGTACACTACACTGAGCAGTAGAGGCTGTACAGACTTATGGAGAAATTGCACACAGCAACATGTTTACATATATTTATTGTTGCTCTGGTAAAGTTAAGATCAAAAGTAAAAATCTGTTGACTTCATTTTTGACTTGTGGCATTTCTACTATAAGACAATACAGCCACAAGCTATTTCAGTAGTTCAACTCAGGTGTCACACAAACATTACATCAAGAGGCAAGCTAAGACCAGTTACCTAGAGAAAACGCTCTTGATCTTATCCCACATGCTACCGACTGTGCTACTTATTTTGTGGGAAATACTGGAGGACATGGTGAGAAACAGGAGGGAAAGGAAAGGAACAGAATAGGATGGGAAAACAGATCAGTACAGCACAGCTAAGTGCATTTTAGAAAACCTTTGAGACAATTATCAAATTCAGCAGGAGAGCACAAGTGGAAGCCATCATTAAAAGCCTTCCATGAAATTACACAACATATATTACACGGCAATATTCCGTCAAAGTCCATCACAGGTCTAGTATACGCATTCAATTGCATTGTTCCATGTGATATAAATGCATGGTTTCGTTCCTGTACATGCAAGACTGCATAAGCGACTCACGTGTCCTTGCGTATGCGGAGCTGCTCGAAGGCTAGCAGGCCCCGGGAGTTGAGGGACAGCAGCACCTGTGGGCCCTCCATGATGTCCAGGCGGAAGGGCTGGGCACTGAGGATGAGCCTCCAGTCCTCCCCACCCAGAGACAGCACCACCCTGTGCTCATCCTGGGCCACCACTGACATACTGCATTGGAGAGAAACAGCCATCACACCCATGCCAACACACCCACTATGGACCTTCTCTATACTTTACATCCGTTACAAAACCGCCCCAGAATGTGAGACATCAATAGTGGGCTGATATTGACATGTATAAAATAAATGGACAAACTCACAGTTCAGTGGGAGGGTCAGTGATGAGAACATCAGGCACCTCATATCGAGGCTTGATGGGCTTCAGCTCATTGATCTTCACTCTGGTCATGTTCCCCTGGAGGCGATACAGCTCGAGCAGCAAGAGAACCTGAACACAGGCAATGAAATGATCACACGGTTTGCACGATGTGGAAGAACAAAGTGTATGGTGGATTTCCATTGTGTGCCATCCAAGTAATCCATTATCAAAGCGAAGTAATTTCACCCAATCTCCATGACAACTTATTTACGTGTGCAGCAGGTCTTGTTCATTCTGACCTTATTATTGTTATTCAGGAGCTGCACTGTGAGGTGGGAGTCACTGAGTTCCAGCGTCTCCAGTAAGGCTGTGTATGATGACTGGCCTGGCTTCATTGCCCTTTGACGACTACACACACACACATTATATACTTGTATTAGCTGACACACAAATTACATTACACAATAACGTTATTTCGTTTTGGTCTCAAAATGCCCATCTAGGTAACGTTATTGTTGTTACACATTTTTCTACAAGTGAATTGATGGTAGGCAGCCATCACCTGCAGAAGGCACTCTGGTCACATGTTTTGAAGTTACTACGATCCACAGCTTGAGTGATGCTCAGGAAAACAGACAGCACGAGCACAAGATATAGGCACATCCTAGGGAAGAATGGAAATAAACAGTGATGTAACTACGTTTGCAATTATCATATTCCAGCTAGCTAAGTCATGGTGCTGCTGAACTGATTAGTTAGTTAGGTAGTTTTCCTCTAGGTAGCAAGCTATCCGTGACAAAAGACAACTGACCAAATGCGGCATTTATAGATAATATCCACAAAGACTGATGCAATAGTATACATGTTTTCTGTTGTAATGGCTAGCTAGCAGGCTAACTGAGCCTGAATTCTGAAATAACTACCGTTCAATGAAGCTCGCCATCTTGATTCAGCTTGCTTAGCTCTCAAGCCTCGCCCCTTCAAATCATGTGCACGCAGATGATTTGACAAATATAAAGTATAGATGCCTGTAAGCAACAAAATGTGTTATTTGGGGGACAGTCAGAGCCAACCCTGTCCATCTTGTAGATGTTATTGCCTTAACTTGAAATGGTAGTGGGATGCTATAATAATAAACGCTCTAAACATGGTGCTTTCTGTTAACCGTGGCTTAGCGTTTCGATCTTGAATGCGCTCCACATTGCCGCGAGTCATTCAATGATTGGTCAGTTCATTTTGACGAGGGAGGCGCGTGTGCATAGCAAAGGCGCGTTAAACACGTTGGGGTTTTGGAACGTTCAGATAGAAATATACTATGTAGAATAGGACGCACGTCGGCTCTATTCGTTCATGTCATTTCTATTTGCAACGTTCGGCAACGTTTGGCGACTGAAAGTAGCCAGGAGTCCATCCCAAATTAATGGAAAAGATGGGTACGGTACTGTCTAAAATGAAATGAGAAAAATGCCACGTGGCATGGACTCAACATTAGACAATTTCTGAAGTTTGACAAACTTTGGAGTGTGTTATCATGGAAAGCAGGAAAGCAAAGGCTGGCTTTTTCAAACAGAATCTGCATCCACTAGCTCTAACTCCCAAAAGTTTTGGGACACTGTAAAGTCCACGGAGAACAGGGGCACCTCCTCCCAGCTGCCCACTGCACTGTGGCTAGGTAACACTGTCACCACCGATAAATCCATGATAATCGAGAATTTCAATTTCTACGGCTGGCCATGCTTTCTTCCTGGCTACCCCAACCCCGGCCAACAGTTTCCGCACCCCCCGCAGCTACTTGCCCAAGCCTCCCAGCTTCTCCTTCACCCAAATCCAGATAGCAGATGTTCTGAAAGAGCTGCAAAACCTTTACCCATACAAATCAGCTGGGCTAGACAATCTGGACCCTCTCTTTCTAAAATGATCTGCCGCCAACCCCTATTACCAGTCTGTTCAACCTCTCTTTCGTATCGTCCGAGATCCCTAAAGATAGGAAAGCTGCCGCGGTCATCCCCCTCTTCAAAGGGGGTGACACTCTAGACCCAAACTGTTATAGACCTATATCCATCCTGCCCTGCCTTTCTAAAGTCTTCGAAAGCCAAGTTAATAAACAGATCACTGACCATTTCGAATGCCACCGTACCTTCTCCGCTGATCAATCCGTTTTCTAAGCTGGTCACGGGTGCACCTCAGCCACGCTCAAGGTACTAAACGATATCATAACCGCCATTGATAAAAGATTGTACTGTGCAGCCGTCTTCATCGACCTGGCCAAGGCTTTCGACTCTGTCAATCACCGTATTCTTATCGGCAGACCAACAGCCTTGGTTTCTCAAATGGCTGCCTCGCCTGGTTCACCAACTACTTCTCAGACAGATTTCAGCGTGTCAAATCGGAGGGCCTGTTGTCCGGACCTCTGGCAGTCTCTATGGGGGTACCAGAGGGTTCAATTCTCGGGCCGATTCTTAAACGCTAGTAAAAATAAATGCATGCTTTTCAACCGTTCGCTGCCCGCACCTGCCCGCCCAACTAGCATCACTATTCTGGACGGTTCTGACTTAGAATATGTGGACAACTACAAATACCTAGGTGTCTGGCTAGACTGTAAACTCTCCTTCCAGACTCATATTAAACATCTCCAATCCAAAATTAAATCTAGAATCAGCTTCCGATTTCGAAACAAAGCCTCCTTCACTCACGCCGCCAAACATACCCTTATAAAACTGACTATCCTACCGATCCTCGACTTCGGCGATGTCCTTTACCAAATAGCCTCCAACACTCTACTCGGCAAACTGGATGCAGTCTATCACAGTGACATCCGTTTTGTCACCAAAGCCCCATAAACCACCCACCACTGCGACCTGTATGCTCTAGTCGGCTGGCCCTCGCTACATATTCGTCGCCAGACCCACTGGCTCCAGATCATCTATAAGTCTTTGCTCGGTAAAGCCCCGCCTTATCTCAGCTCAATGGTCACGATAACAACACCCACCCGTAGCACGCGCTCCAGCAGGTATATCTCACTGGTCATCCCCAAAGCCAACACCTCATTTGGCCGCCTTTCCTTCCAGTTCTCTGCTGCCAATGACTGGAACGAATTGCAAAAATCACTGAAGCTGGAGACTTATATTTCCCTCACTAACTTTAAACATCAGCTATCTGAGCAAGCAATCTGAGCAGCTAACCGATCGCTGGTTTTAGCCCATCTGTAAATAGCCCATCCAATCTACTTACCTCATCCCCATATTATTTTTTATTTACTTTTCTGCTCTTTTGCACAACAGTATTTCTACTTGCACATCATCATCTGCACATCTATCACTCCAGTGTTAATTTGCTAAATTGTAATTACTCCGCTACTATGGCCTATTTATTGCCTTACCTCCTCATGCCATTTGCACACATTGTATATATACTTTTTAATAAAAAAAAGATATATTGTGTTATTGACTGTACGTTTGTTTATGCCATGTGTAACTCTGTGTTGTTGTTTGTGTCGCACTGCTTTGCTTTATCTTGGCCACGTCGCAGTTGTAAATGAGAACTTGTTCTCAACTAGCATACCTGGTTTAAATAAAGGTGAAATATATATATATATACATATTTTTTTAAGATTGTTGTATAATGGCATTTTATTATGGTTAATTGAATTCCTTCTACTATTGGATAGCCATTAGCAACATTATGAGCATACATTGTATAGAAAGGCTTTCAGGTTTAAAACTCGTTGTGAGTATAGGCTTCCGAGTGGCTCAGCGGTCTAAGGCACTGCATCTCAATGCTAGCGGTGTCACTACAGACCCTGGTTTGATTCCAGGCTGTATTACAACCGGCCGTGATTGGGAGTCCCATAGGACGGCGCACAATTGGCCAAGAGTTGTTTGGGTTAGTGTTTGACCGGGGTAGGCCATCATTGTAAATGAGAATTTGTTCTTAATTAAGTGACTTGCCTAGTTAAATAAAGGTTAAAGAAAAAATAAAGTTGAACTATAGTTGATATAACTGTATTTGCTTTCCAAATTCAGGTTGGAACATTTTCATTATATATTTAAAAAATACTAATTTTAAAAATCTTATTGTTGTGAATTTATATGTACATTTGTCATTTGTATTGCAGCGCTTAAATCGTTGCTGCTTCCTTCTTGCCTGGTATGGATTGTTGTTACTTTTATGATCACTTTATAAACAATCCTTAACAGGCAAGAAGAAAGTTTCATAAAAGAAGCCAACCATAACACACCAGACATGTTACATAATTTCAATGCCAAACCTGATCTAACAGTGGAATCAGATGGTCCCAAGAAGGCACCAATCACTCATTACCATTAAACATTTACATAGATTATCTCATTGACAAAGGAAACTCTAGTTTAAGGCCATCCATATTTTGAGAGGTCAGCTCTGCATATTTTGAGAGGTCCGCTCGACACAACTCACAAGTACTACTCCAACAGTCAGAGATCAGTGTTTACTACCCAAAATAGACTGTGAAAATCCAATTAATGGCTTGATCCACTGTAGCCTAAGCAACACACAGTAGCCTTTAAGTTAGCATGTCTGTTTTAATCAACAGGGGAGCATATTGCAAGTATGAACTTTTTTCACATGCTGGATAAATACAGTATACGCAAGAACAAATCAAAACCTGGATATGTTATGTTTTTGCCACAATCTTATCAAAAGGAATGACATTGTCCCAATAATGGTAAGTCAGTAACAACGTGCAGTGTATTTGACTTGACAGACCTGCTTTGGTATTTTTGTTGTGCTTGTGGGGTAATCTTTGTCAAATACTGACTTAACATTGAATATAGACTTGTGTACTAATTGCCAGTTGTAATGTAAAAATCTGATATTGTGTTGTCAATATCAAACAAAGCCTCAACCTGGGGACCTGATTGAGATATTCCGGGGGACCTATCAGCACTGGGCCTTGTATGTTGGAGAAGGTTACATCGTCCACCTCTGTCCCCCCAGTAAGTACAATTTGCTCCTGATCTTTAATACTGGATGTCATGGCACAGAGAAGCCTATAAAGTACATGTATAAGGGATTCATGGACCTAGAAAAAATATGCTTATGATTATGTTTATAAAATCGTATACAAACTCTATCAGAAAAACATAGTACACATCACTGATCTGATTCTGATACCCCCCTAAGATTTTCCTATCTGCTCTTTCCTCCACTCTCACGTGCCCCTGCCTCACCCCACTGATCCTACCTCCCCTACCTAAGCTGAGGCAGCTGGGGCTGGTGCCTACAGCCTAGTGTCTGTGTTGTGTGACACAGCCGTTGTGACCAAGGAGAGCCTGGAGGAGATAGTTGGGAAGGACAGGTTCCTTGTCAACAACCTGCTGGATGGCAAACACAAACCCCGGAGTGTTTATGACATACTGAGGGATGCCCGCAGCCTGCTGGGCCTGGAGATGCCTTACTGCATCCTGTGGGGAAACTGTGAACACTTTGTCACAGAGCTGAGATATGGGAAGGGAGAGTCCCGGCAGGTGTGTGTGCTGACAATCATGATATCCTTCTAAGGATATCATGACATATCCTGTGATGTTGGTAAAGCAATACTTTTGGTCTATGCCTTTGTTTATTGTTTGTGCCAGTTGCCAAGCTGGACTAATGGGCTCCCAAGTGGCACAGCGGTCTAAGGCACTGCATCTCAGTGTAAGAGGTGTCACTACAGACACCCTGGTTTGAATCCAGGCTGTATCACAACCGGCCGTGATTGGGAGTCCCATAGGGCGGCGCACAATTGGCCCAGCGTCGTCCGGGTTTGGCCAGTGTAGGCTGTCATTGTAAATAAGAATTTGTTCTTAACTGACTTGCCTGGTTAAATAAAAATGTATTCAGTTTAGGAACAGTTGACCTGACCAAGGAGACTAGTCGGATAATCAGACACTACCTTGTAAAATGGGAGATGCATGTTACATATTAAAGCCCACATGGCTGCGTTTAGACAGGCAGCCCAATTCTGATATTTTTTCCACTAATCACATCAGATATTTACCCATCAGGGCTGATCTATTAGTGGGGAAAAAATTCAGAATCATTCTGTTTAGGACATGAGTTCTCTGTTTGCATTTTAAAACAAGATTATTTGGGGATAGGTGTTTCTCATCGGTTAGTGGTTACTGTTATGATCTAATCTCTTTTTGCAGGTATATTATGCTCTGGGCGTAGGTGTTAGAGCAGTGGCGATTGGCATGAAGGTCCTGAATGCAGCGTCAAACATCTCTTGTGTGAAGTCAAAACAAAAGAGGGTACTCCTTTGAACCTTCGAGTCACCCTCCTCCTTCTACCTCTGGGGTGAATGCAGAGACAGCGGAATTTTTTTTTTTGACAGGGGGTATAATTCCCGACATTTGGTAGGCTATTTGTAAGTCAATTAGTCTAAAATTAGACACATGCATTTTCTTTTCTGCCCTTCGCCTACTAGTTGCCCCTAGAACAGGGTTTCCCAAACTTGGTCCTGGGGCCTCCCCATGGTGCACATTTTGGTTTTTGCCCTAGCACTACACAGCTGATTCAAATAATCAAAGCTTGATTATGAGTTGATTATTTGAACCAGCTTTGTAGTGCTAGGGAAAAAAACTAAACGTGCACCCGGGGGAGGGGGGGCACTAGGACCACATTTGGGAAACCCTGCTCACCAGGATAATGTCATAAATTTATAGAATTAATGCATACATTTCTAGTTGGCAGTGTGCCTCTTGTCAAATATACAATATTGTACTTGCTAATCTTATTGATTGGCCCTCTTTAGGAAAACTACAGCTTTTCAGAACAATAAGGAGATTGAGTGCCTATCCTGTTGTCCTATGTATTGTTACACAGACAGTGCGTAGGCCTAAATATGTGGTGTGATTCCATGCATGATTGTTGACAGATTGTACATGATGAATTTCTTAATGTTTGTTTAATTGACACATGAAAAGGTAGCTTTTTGTCTAATCACATTAAACTGTATGATGGTGAATCAAATGTCATTTTCATTCTTCTGATTGGTGAGTCTTCAATTTTGTTAATTAAAAACTACACCCGTGGTATGACTACAGTACATATTTCTAATTTAGAGGACCCTTCACTACACACATTATAGCCGATGATGTGGATGTGGATTACCTCTCTGATTCAGAGGGGTTGGGTTAAATGCGGAAGACACATTTAAATTGAACGCATTCAGTTGTACAACTGACTAGGTATCCCCCTTTCCATGCCCAGAGCCTTCTATTTATTTGTAAATAGGCTTGTGTTCATTCCAATGAAAAGATTCAAGGCAAAAATGTTTATTTTGGTCTAATATTTAGAATCTTGGTTCTTGACGTTTCTGTGATGTCATAGCTGGAGAATATGAACATTCTATTACCTTCAGACAGATCCACACTTCATCACAGTAGGTGTGCTGCCAAATTACAAGTTGGGACAATTTTATCCAGTACAAGAATCTGTATCATTGTGCAAGTGTCAGTCTAGGTCTCAAGAGTGGGCCACCAGTAGTCTGTGACATGGCAGAAAGTGGTGACCTCTTCGAGAATGTAAACTATGTTCTGTTTATCCTTTTACACACAAATCAATGCACAAATACATAAATAGTAAATGTCTTACAATCTGCTGGACAAAGACGATGCTTTACAAATCTAATCATATAATGATATGTATGATATTTATCCTAGATCCAGTTACTCATGATCCTTATTTTATATTCAAATACAGAAAATGCTTGTTCTCATCTCATCCATTTTGTGAGCAGGGCAACACCTCCGCTTTGATGGCATGGCTGTTTTCCCTGTCTGTGTCAAAGAGAGGGCTGTACACAACCATGTCGCTGCTCCTCTGCATCTTTCAGCTAGGCCTACTGGTCGCTGATGTCATCCTGCACTTTGTTATCAAGGACAACAGCTTTCCAAGCCAGCACCACACAGAGGCCATACTGGTGGCTACTTCTCACTTGATAATTATCATTGATAGAGGTTATATGAAAATGGAGATATTTTGTCTGGGTATTGATATCAGGTTGATATTAAGACAATCCCTGATATATATTTTTTACTCAGTTGTTTCAGGTGGTGAGTTTCTACTGGTCACTGATGGGCTCAGTGTATTCACTCCAAGCAGGAAATCGCAAGATGGGCTTCATTGCCCTACTGTCAGTCTGTGAGTCAATCAATGTCTGCATGCTCTTCACTCCTAATTTTAGAGATACAGAGCTTATTTGTTTTGCATGCCCCAGTTACTGTTTGACATGAGCACCTTCATTTCTCTCTTTTTTCTAGTTTTTAACTTGGTCATTTTCATCACTCGCTTCTGTTATGAGTTACTTATGATCCAGTACA
The DNA here is from genome assembly GCF_016432855.1 of Salvelinus namaycush. Lineage (NCBI taxonomy): Eukaryota > Metazoa > Chordata > Actinopteri > Salmoniformes > Salmonidae > Salvelinus > Salvelinus namaycush. Next base: position 29,209,154 of record NC_052332.1, read on the forward strand.
GAAGAGAGCAGTTCTGAGATACCAATAAATGAATCACCTTAACCTCAGGAAACAGAGACCACTTGCAAGGGTCATCATTATTTCTCAGAGGACATGTTGCCATGTGAAAATTATCAGTATGACATGATATAAGGTCTACAAGTATGTGTTCATAGATAAATGAAGTATTTAATTGAGAAATATGTGAATAGTATAGAAAAACATAATGGGTGTTTTTTTTGTATGTCTGCTTTATCAACATCACATATTCCTCAAAAACGACATATTGTTACACTGACAGAATCTCTCAGCAAGAGAGATGTTTGTTCCTCAAATAATTTAACATGTTTAATGTCACTTGGAGAGAAGTGCAGAGATATATAATAACAGCAGATTGATATAGGTGGTGTAGAAATTTGATTTCAATACAGAAATGTCACTTCTCAAACATATATAGTGCATTCGGAAACTAATCAGACCCCTTGTCTTTTTCCACATTTTGTTACATTACAGCCTTATTCTGAAATTGGTTAAATAAAAACAATTCCTCAATCTACACACAATAGCCCATAATGACAAAGTCTAAACCGTTTAGAATTCTTTGGTAATTTATTAAAAAGATAAAAAACAAATACCTTATTTACACAAGTATTCAGACCTTTTGCTGAGACTCGAAATTGAGCTCAGGTGCATCCTGTTTCCATTGATCATCCTTGAGATGTTTCTAGAACTTGAGTGGAGTCCACCTGTGGTAAATTAAAATGATTGGACATGATTTAGAAAGGCACACACCGGTCTATATAAGGTCCCACAGTTGACAGTGCACGTCAGAGCAAAAACCAAGCAATGAGGTCGAAGTTATTGTCCGTAAAGCTCCGAGACAGAATTGTGTCGAGGCACAGATCTGGGGAAGGGTACCAAAAAAGTTCTGCAGCATTGAAGGTACCCAAGAACACAGTGGCCTCCCTCATTCTTAATTGGAAGAAGTTTGGAACCACCAAGACTCTTACCAGAGCTGGCCGCCCAGCCAAACTGAGCAATCGGGGGAGAAGGACCTTGGTCAGGGAGGTGACCAAGAACCCAAGGATCACTCTGACGGAGCTCCAGAGTTCCTCTGTGGAGATGGTAGTCCTTCTGGAATGTTCTCCCATCTCGGCAGCACTCCACCAATCAGGCCTTTATGGTAGAGTGGCCAGAAGGAAGCCAATCCTCAGTAAAAAATGCACATGGCAGCACACTTGGAGTTTGTCAAAAAGGAACCTAAAGGACTCTGACCATGAGAAATAAGATTCTCTGGTCTGACGAAACCAAGATTGAACTCTTTGGCCTCAATGCCAAGCGTCACATCTGGAGGAAACCTGGCACCATCCCTATGGTGAAGCATGGTGGGGGCAACATAATTTTGAGCGGCAGGGACTGGGAGACTCGTCAGGATCTAGGGAAAGATGAACAGAGAAAAGTACAGAGAGATCCTTGATGAAAACCTCAGACTGGGGTGACGGTTCACCTTCCAACAGAACAACGACCCAAAGCACACAGCCAAGACAATACATGACTGGCTTCGGGACAAGTCTCTGAATGTCCTTGAGTGGCCCAGCCAGAGCCCGGACCGATGAAACATCTCTGGAGAGACCTGAAAATAACTATGCAGCGACACCCCCCCATCCAACCGGGACAGAGCTTGAGAAGAAGAGATGAATGGAAGAAACTCCCCAAATACAGGTGTGCCAAGCTTGTACCCAAGAAGACTCAAGGCTGTAATCACTGCCAAAGGTCCTTCAAACTACAGAGTAAAGGGTCTGAAATACATATGTAAATTTGATATTAGTTTTTTTAATACATTTGCAAAAATGTCTAAAAACCTGTTTTGGCTTTGTCATTATGGGGTATTGTGTGTAGATTGGAAAAAAAGAAAAAATGTAATCCTTTTAAAATAAGTCTAACATAATTTGAGGGGTCTGAATACTGTCCGAATGCACTGTACTTATTTTAGAGGTCCCATCAACACACCTTTCGTAGCACTTCAAACTCATGAGAAAGTAGATCACTCTATCAAAGAGTGTCTGAGCACAGGGCACTTGTGGATTTAAGACTGCATTTGCCATTTTAATGCTAAACCAAGACCAATGTCCAATGGGTTAACCACTACTTGAATATCCTCACAGTATCTGTTGTACATTTTGTTTATCCACAAAATATGAACGTATATTGCATACAGAATTTGAGAATTGGTTAAACATTTATTCCAGTTCAACACAAAACACACACACCATCATCTCATTCAATTTCTATATTTACAGACTCATTTAATCACCATACAATACAGTGTGTGAATGTCAGACGTAGCATTCTTCCAATTCAACACAAACATCACTCAGTCAATTAACTTATTGATGCCCACTTCAAAAATGTGTCTTAGCAGATGTTGCAAAAAGCCATGTGTGTCATAGAATACAGTATTTCTGTTGTGAATCTGTTTCCCCCATCACCATTCATTCCAACATTGCAATCTCATTTGATGTGGAGTGGATCAAAATATATATAAATTCATTGTACATCTAAAAGCAACGTAAATAATAAATTTGAAAGTGTGTACACACACAAGTCGGTTATATATCCTATTAGTTCTGAGAAGTAGATGCTTAGGAAATCTGCACCTGCCTATCCCAAAGAAGGAAAAAGGGTGTAAGATTGCCATCATTTCCAGGACAAAATGCACCATCCCATCCTCTTTTCTTTCATGTCTGAGAGAGAGAGAAGGTATCTCTGCCTTTACTGGTCCCACCATCTTAGATGGCCTATATCGGCCCCATGTTCAACACTCACTAGGACTTGGAGGTGGGTGCTGGTCAGTTGTTGCCCACTCGGATGTTGGGGTTTAGTAGGGGGTCTAAGTTGGGGTCGGAGTCGGCTGAAGCACGGCCCAGTTTAGCCATAATGATGATCAAGGTAAAGAATCCCAGAACTCCGACCAGAAGGAGCATGAAGACCCTCTGCTTCCAGGACAGGCCTGTCCTCTTGGAACCCGCCCGGTTTCTGAGAACACAAATTAATTTACATTTTCAGAGTTAAGAGAAATAAAAAAATAAAAAAAAGGACTACCTTTGGAGACAGAGTAATAGATCGGATCTATAAAAAGTAAATCAAATACTGTTGTCATATGTAAGGAGGTTTGCTAGGAAAGATGTGCTTGCTGTGTAATAACAAAATGAAGCAAAACTTTAAATAAATAGTAACATTACTGACTTGAGAATCCGTGCAAACCAGCTGAGTGCTGGTCGTCGCCGGTACTTGTCGTCATCAAAGTCGATCTGTGTCACAGAGCTGTGTCCAGAGTCCCTAGTGTCATAGATCTTCCTTGGGGATGATGCTGGAAGCAATAATTCACATTAAATGAATAAACCAAATATATGAGGATACAGCATACACCTGCATCTACGTGAGGAATATCAGATGTGTCATCAAAAATGTCAGGAACTAGGATTAGAGTTGAGGCTAAGGTTTGGATTAACATGTATGGCATGTGTGGCGGATGAATCAGAATTAGTTGGGTAACATAGATAAATAAGATGTTTATTTACATAATATGCTTATGTGAGATACTTGTCATTAGAATGTATCCCTTTGGACTATACTGTTGGCAGTTGCACTTTTCCCTTCTCAGCTAGGGCTCAGTCACTTGGGGCCCAGAGAGGGGAGAGGTCAGGCTTGTCTTTTACAATGTCTTTGGCCAATAAATCCTAAAGAGCATTCCAGATAGTAAAGGCAATGGTTTGGTACTACGAAGTACCAGGAACGAGATTAGAACCTCGTTTTAGAGACCAAACTGAGCGATAATTTATAGCGAATGCAATCTGGCTAAGGAATACTCCTTTCTCAAGTAAAAGGCCCTTTGTGAAGAGTTCCTAAGATCTGTGGTTCGTCATGTAACTTGAGGGGTGTATCTTTTCTATAAAAGATCTCAGTTGCCATTATGTTGGGACTCTCAACAATTCATTATAGATAGTGAATTGTTGAAAGTCACAGGGCTATGGTAAAGCGCATATTATTAAAGATGAAATTTAAGTATAACTCTGACTGGTGTGTGGTTTGTAACTCTCCTCATTTGGTAATACAGGAAATTGCCACGACACATGACAACACTGTGTAGCTGGTAATGGTTAGGATTAAGATAGCTCTACTAAACCTGGGTACCATTCATAGTCCTTTACCTGTGTGTAGGGTGATGGTGTCACTGGTGGTTGCAGTGATCATGTTGACCAAAGAGTGTTGTTCATGAGCCACCATCTCCCCGTTGTTGTGGAGACTTCCATGATCTTCCTGTACTGTGTTTGGAACTGGAGTAGGGGTGAGGCTAGGGTGTGGTTGGGAGGCGTAGGAGTGGGTGGGGTAAGCTTCAGTAGGCTCCAATGCTGGTGCTAGCAGAGTAGGGGAGAAGGGAAGGCAAATGTAAACTCCCAGATTCAAACAAACAATTCCAACATTCAGCTTAGCATATGTCATGACGCCCTAGATAAATAAAAAAAACACATGTGATAAATGGCATATATTATTATGTATTGCAACACAGGCTCCCTTACTGTGGACAAATAAGGCAGTATCAACAGCAGAAACAATAACTTACCATCAAACGTGGACCAGTCAGCATAATCAGTGACATCCTGTGTGCTGTCTTGAATAGCTTTTACAGGTTCTTCAATCTTGCAGTGGAGAAATGATGTACCTGTTAGAGTTGAATTGTCACAGAATACCTATTTCATAATATATGGGTCTTCTCTCTAAAATAAACACTTGATTTATGGGGTCCTAAAAAGTGAATATTGTTTAAGCTCTAACATACAGTATTTTACACTAATATAATACACAACTGAATGTCAGCCAGCATTTGAACCAGTATCCCCCTTGTCACTATTCAATGTCCCTGACTGCTAGTGTGACTCAGCCCACCCATATTCCTCACCAGAGGTAGGCCTAGTCCAGCTCTGGCCCAGTTGACTACGGACAACTGTTCCCTCAACATGTCAGCTATTGGGCTGGCCAGGTTGGAGGGGGGGAACACTGGACCCTGGCAGCTGGGGCACTGGTATCCTGCAGGAGCAGTGTGTAGGGGCAACCGGGCTGCCAGGTGATGAAGACAGGCCCAGTGGAATACATCTTGGATAGAGAGAAAGAGCAATGAACCAGAGGGTTTGAGCAAATCCCATACAGCAGTAATATCAAGCAACAGCAATAAGGATCTATCCTAATGTTGACATTCTTACCATAGCAGACCAATCTGACAGTATCCTGGGAGATCAGTGGGTTATTACACAGTCGACAGTTAGGGTTGTAATCACTATCCTGAAGCCACTGGAGGTAGGACTGCACTATACACTTGGGATCAGACAGGTAGAGAAAATACCTTAGTTTAATGGCAAACAACTACTATGTGGTCTATATTTAATTTAACATGACACATTGGGTACTTAGAACTGCCCATCCACTGACCTTGTTGTGGTTGGAGACCAGGCAATGCTCACACACATTCACCCGATGTTCAAAGCAGAACAGGTTGGTCACCTTCCTCTTAGGACACTTGCACAGACCCATGGTCTGTCTGTCGTGCTGTAGACAAGTGATCACCAAAACAATCTTCAGCAACGACATAACTAGTTAACGTAATAGCTATTAACTAAGCAATAGTCTGATAAACAAGGCAAATCTACTCATGGTTCAAATGTAGTTTGATTATTACATATTGCATAGGTGCAAGACACTACTTGTATGTATTGACAATGTAGATTTATAGTTAGAGCTAACGTTAGCTAAGCTAGTTCACGAACATCAGATGCTTTTCGTGTCGCTTTAGTTGTAAGTTAACTCAACCTTACCTGTCACACACGTTTTCTCCTCGATGATTTATCGTTTGAAGGAAAAGGTTGTACAAATAACTAAAGCTAGAAAATGCGAATGTTTTCAGAAGCGGACATTTTGCCACGTCTCTTCCGGCAGTCGCAGTATAATGATGTCACATAAACGCGGAACATAAACGGTTATGTTAAGAAAGGATCCAGCTTTTATTCAAATTAAAAGTCAAAAGTTTCTATTTTTTTGCATTTTAGCTAACCTTTTACCTAATTATCCTAACCGTGTACGTTAATTCTCCTAACCTGCTTCGAAAAATCAAATCTGACGTTAATTTGACAAAAGGTGGAACCATTCTAGCCAGTGACCCACATTTATATCAGCTGGTCCACGGTCAGGTTTTACAGTTTGAACTTAGGTTGTCATGTTACGATTGGTTTGGCGAGAGCTGATCATCAATTATATTTTATTTTACATTAGAAAGAATCGTTGGCGCACTTAATGGGCGTGTCAGCCTCACCCACATTAAAGTTCGATTTATTCACTAATTTAAATCAAAATCAAATTAAATGTTATGTCACATGCGCCGAATACAACACGTGTAGACCCTACAGTGAAATGCTTACTTGCAAGCCCTTATTAACCAACAATGCAGTTATAATAAAATACCTAAAAAAAGTAACAAATAAAAGTAACAAACAATTAAAGAGCAGCAGTAAAATAACAATACTGAGGCTATATAAAGGGGGCACCAGTACAGAGACAATGTGCGGGGGCACCGGTTAGTCGAGGTAATTGAGGTAATATAGATGTTCAGGAGTCTTATGGCTTAGGGGTAGAAGCAGTTTAGAAGCCTCTTGGACCTAGACGTTGCTGTGCGGTAGCAGAGAGAACAGTCTATGACTAGGGTGGCTGGAGTCTTTGACATTTTTTAGGGCCTTCCTCTGACTCCGCCTGGTATAGAGTTCCTGGATGGCAGGAAGCTTGGCCCCAGTGATGTACTGGGCCGTACGCACTACCCTCTGTAGTGCCTTGCGGTCGGAGGCCGAGCAGTTGCCATACCAGACAGTGATGCAACCCGTCAGGATGCTCTCGATGGTGCAGCTGTAGAACCTTTTGAGGATCTGAGGACACATGCCAAATCTCCTGAGGGGTAATAGGTTTTGTCGTACCCTCTTCACGCCAAGGAACTCTCAACCTGCTCCACTGCAGCCCCGTCGATGAGAATGGGGGCGTGCTCGGTCCTTAATGATGGTGTTGGAGTCGTGCCTGGCCATGCAGTCATGAGTGAACCAGGAGTACAGGAGGGGACTGAGCATGCACCCCTAAGGGGCCCCCGTGTTGAGGATCAGCGTGGCAGATGTGTTGTCACCTACCCTTACCACCTGGGGGTGGTCCGTCAGGAAGTCCAGGATCCAGTTGCAGAGGGAGGTGTTTAGTCCCAGGGTCCTTAGCTTAGTGATGAGCTTTGAGGGCACTATAGTGTTGAATGCTGAGCTGCAGTCAATGAATAACATTCTCACATAGGTGTTCCTTTTGTCCAGGTGTGAAAGGGCAGTGTGGAGTGCAATAGAGATTGCATCATCTGTGGATCTGTTAGGGCGGTATGCAAATTAGAGTGGATGACCAGCCTTTCAAAGCACTTCATGGCTACAGACGTGAGGTCGGTAGTCATTTAGGCAGGTTACCTTAGTGTTCTTGGGCACAGGGACTATGGTGGTCTTCTTGAAACATGTTAGTATCACAGACTCATACAAGGAGAGGTTGAAAATGTCAGTGAAGACACTTTCCAGTTGGTCAGCGCATGCTCGGAATACATGTCCTGGTAATCCGTCTGGCCCTGCGGCCTTGTGAATGTTGACCTGTGTAAAGGTCTTACTCACATCAGCTGTGGAGAGCATGAACACACAGTCGTCTGGAACAGCTGATGCTCTCATGCATGTTTCAGTGTTACTTGCCTCGAAGCGAGCATAGAAGTTATTTAGCTCATCTGGTAGGCTTGTGTCACTGGGCAGCTCTCGGCTGTGCTTCCCTTTGTGGTCTGTAATAGTTTGCAAGCCCTGCCTCATCCAACTCGCGTCTAGTTCTAATACACTCGCGTCTTTATTGTAGTTTATTTATTTAGATAGAATCACATATTTATCATTAATTTAGTATCTGTGCAGTGCTGAAGTAAAAGGTTCTGAAGAACACCTCCAAAAGAAAGGCCAGGCTGTATCACAACCGGCCGTTATTGGGAGTCCCATAGAGCGGCGCACAATTGGCCCAGCGTCATCCAGGTTTGGCCGGTGTAGGCCGTCATTGTAAATAAGAATTTGTTCTTAACTGACTTGCCTAGTTAAATAAAAAAAATACATGTGATTTGGTAAGAATGCCCCTCTCCCAGTGACTGGCAGAACAGGTGTTGTATGTTGAGGATGAGGGCTGCAGTAAATATCTCAGATAGTGGGGAGTGAGGCCTAAGACGGTTTTATAAATAAGCATCAAGCAGTGGGTCTTGCGACGGGTATACAGAGATGACCAGTTTACAGAGGAGTATAGAGTGCAGTGATGTGTCCTATAAGGAGCATTGGTGGCAAATCTGATGGCCGAATGGAGAGCACCCTTACCTGCCGATCTATACATGACGTCTCTGTAATCTAGCATAGGTAGGATAGTCATCTGAATCAGGGTTCGTTTGGCAGCTGGGGTGAAAGAGGAGCGATTATTATAGAGGAAACCAAGTCTAGATTTAACTTTAGCCTGCAGCTTTGATATGTGCTGAGAGAAGGACAGTGTACTGTCTAGCCATACTCCCATGTACTTGTATGAGGTGACTACCTCAAGCTCTCTTAACCCTACCTCAAGCTCTAGTGTGTTAAAGGTCCCAAAAGCATACACATCCCTGGGTCGCTTTTCTTTTCAGTTCACTGCTGCTAGCGACTGGAACGAGCTGCAACAAACACTCAAACTGGACAGTTTTATCTCAATCTCTTCATTCAAGACTCAATCATGGACACTCTTACTGACAGTTGTGTCTGCTTTGCATGATGTATTGTTGTCTGTGCCCAATAAAGTTTGTACCATGTTTGTGCTGTTGCCATGTTGTGTTGCTACCATGTTGTTGTCATGTTGTGTTGTTACAGTACCATGCTGTGTTGTCATGTGTTGCTGCCATGCTATGTTGTTGTTTTAGGTCTCTCTTTAGGTAGTGTTGTGTTTGGAGGATCTAAAATGGCGCCAGAAGAATGGCAGCTGTTTTACGGGTGCCCAACCAATTGTGCTATTATGTGTTTTTTCACCTTTTTTTGCACTATTGGTTAGAGCCTGTAAGTAAGCATTTCATTGTATTCAGCGCACGTGACAAATACACTTTGATTTGATTTGATCTGTTGTCTCTCTTGTCGTGATGTGTGTTTTATCCTATATATTTTATTTAAGTTTTTATTTTTAGTCCCCCTTGCAGGAGGCCTTTTTGTAAAGAAGAATTTGTTCTTAACTGACTTGCCTAGTTAAATAAAGGTTAAATAAATAATAAAAAAATAAAAAATAACGGACAGGAACTGCACTCCAATGTCTCTTCCGGTACTTCCAGGCGGGTAATTTTGAAACTTTTGAGGACTGACCTATTAAATCAAAATGAGCTACTCTCAAGTTATTCAGTCGTAGTTTTGCATTGGTTATTTGTTGCCTAGTTAGCTTGTGTGATATATTTATTTGCTAATTAATTAATAATTTGTTTTACTAATTTCTCAAGTTAGCTAGCTTGTTGTCGATAGCTACTAGCCAGATAACGTTCATGTGTATTCTTGCTAGCTAATCACCCACCGAATTCATGTATTAACGTTAGTAAGTAAGTTGGACAGACGGCAAGGATGAGCAAAGAGACACATCAATCCTTTTTGGCTGGTCAGTATGTTTGCTATTTTGTTCTTTATTTCTTAATTTAGAGAAGTGCTTCTGTTTATAGTAGTGCTTGTCTGTAATTAGCAGATGTGTGGTTCACTCCAATGGCGAGATAATTCTAAATCAGTCAAATTGTCAAATGGTGCCTATTGTGCAGACTCAGTTAGACAGCTAGCTATATGCATCAATCTCAAATCAATGGCGAAGATGGACAGTACAATTATGGAAATAGATGGTAGTCTTCATATTGAGGCATACAGCTGGATCTTCACAACATCTCGACATTACTCCAAGTTTTTAGATAACAAAAAAAAAACGGTCATTTCAACTTTACCAGTCAATTGACTTTATCAGTCAAGGGACCAGTCAAGTCATGTTGCTAACTAAAGATCTCACATCATTGTTAGCTGTATAAAGGGAAGCCAATGAGCCAATATTGTTGATGGTTGTGCCATTCTTTGTTTTATCATACCAGATTCTACCAGCCAGCCACGAAGGAGGTCAGCGCGGTTGACCTCTCCAAATCAAAATGTCCCCAACTCAGTAAGTAGTACATTTTGTCAGCACAACCAGTAACATTTCAATTTACCTTTTGACATAGTCAAACTGCATCCTGCAAGTATCTTCAGTCTTGTCAGTGCTTTGTCTAAGTATATATCATGTTACTGTAATCCACAGGCTCCTACAGACACTGTGAAACGCAGCATCACTGTGAGGAAGATTGCACCCAGGAAAACACAATTCAATGTGAGTTGAAAGAACACAGCAAATTCATTTCCAGAATAAGCTGCATAGTTTTAATGTTTGGTCCTGCTATTTCATATCAGCCCAGTCATATGTGCACAATTGCTTTTGTTTCAGGTACCCTCAGAGGACAACAAAGAAAATGAACAAAGATTGTCTGAAGGCAGTCTGAAGAAGGCCAAAATTTCTATCCCAGGACCTGCCCAGGTTCCTCCACCAAAAGCCACCATGCTCTCCCCGATCTTGGCCCCCTCACCACCCTATCCCCAGGCTGCAGCGAACTCTGAGGACTCAGCATGGTCACAGAAGGTGCGTCGGTCCTACAGCCGCCTAAGCCTAGGGGACCGTTCGTTTGAGCGTCCCCAAAGCCAGGACGTGTCCTCCCCATCTCTGCGTCGGGAGACCCTGTTTGGGTTTGAGAAGCTTCAGACACCCCAGGTTCTCCGCAAGGTGGAGGGGTCCAGGGTGGGCCCTGAGGCCTCCAAGTCATTCTGTGGGGTCAGCTCCTTCACCCTGATAGAAGGGGACGACAGTGCTGCAGCTGCTCCTGAGCCAGATGTCAACATCCCTGGTGTTGCTGTGGTAAAGGAGAAGAGGAGGAGGAAGAAGGTTCCTCAAATAAAAGTGAGACCATAACTGTATCGCATTAGTGGATACCCACTGCTCTCAGAGCAGGCCTGACGGATTTGACTAGCAGAAGTGACTACGTAGGAGGTTAGGAGAACTTATGCAGCAGGTTAGGACAATTATGAATAGGGTTAGCTAAAATTGTCCACAACTTGAACATATCTAGCTATAACTACGCCTGCCTGAGCACAGTCTTGTTTTCCAATAATGTGATTCTGTGAGAACAGAGGGCATATGATACTACTGCGGTCACTGTTGACAACATTGATAAACAACTTAACCATAGTAGACTACAGTGTACATTCAATCCAATTTATTCATGAAGCCCTTCTTACATCAGCTGATGTCACAAAGTGCTGTACAGAAACCCAGCCTAAAACCCCAAACGTCAAGTGATGCAGGTGTAGAAGCACGTGGCTAGGAAAAACTCCCTAGAAAGGCCAGAACCTAGAAAGAATCCTAGAGAGGAACCAGGCTATGAGGGGTGGCCAGTCCTCTTCTGGCTGTGCCGGGTGGAGATTATAACAGAACATGGCCAAGATGTTCATAGATGACCAGCAGGGTCAAATAATAATAATCACAGTGATTGTAGAAGAGTAAATGTCAGTTGGCTTTTCATAGCCGATCATTCAGTGTCTCTACCGCTCCTGCAGTCTCTAGAGAGTTGAAAACAGCAGGTCTGGGACAGGTAGCACGTCCAGTGAACAGGTCAGGGTTCCATAGTCGCAGGCAGAACAGTTGAAACTGGAGCAGCAGCACGACCAGGTGGACTGGGGACAGCAAGGAGACATCAGGCCAGGTAGTCCTGAGGCATGATCCTAGGGCTCAGGTCCTCCGAGAGAGAATTAGAGAGAGCATACTTAAATTCACACAGGACACCAGATAAGACAGGAGAAATACTCCAGATATAACAGACTGACCTTAGCCCCCCAACACATAAACTATTGCAGCATAAATATTGGAGGCTGAGACAGTGTCTCCCAACTCCTCCTAAGGCACCGTCTGACGATACCCCCAGAGAGGGCCAAACACCATCAAGAAATGAAAAGTAACACTTATTGCTCACTTAAACTATTTTCAAGATGGAGATGTGTAAGACCCTATAACATATGTACCTTTGTGTTGATCTACTTTTCCATTTCCTTCCTACCCAGCTGGCAGAGCTGGACGACCTTGCGGCAAAGATGAATGCAGAGTTTGAAGAGGCGGAAGGATTTGATTTGGTGGTGGAATAAACTCATAGGTCATCCTCAAAGACTTTGACATGTAACTAGAAATCCTTTTTGCCAAGATTGAAGAAAGTAAACTTTTTACACTTCTATGATTGCATTTCAAAGGTGATGAGGTGTGAAAGTAGTTGATATTTGCATAAATATGGCACCTATGGGAACAACAAACAGGATTCATTTACAATACAGAAATGTAGATGTAGGCTTTTTCAACGTTCTAAATGTGAGATTGGTTTAAAAAGTGACTTAATACGAGTTGTGTAATCTTAAAACCAGTTTCTATCTTCACTGATGTTCCTGTCACTTTGATAGGTTGATATTTCTTGTCTTTTTGAGATGACAACTTCATTAGGTCACAGGGACATTATCTTGTGTTGAAGAGCACCCTTTTATATTTTAAATGATTGTAAATTGGATTACAGACATCAGGTGTGTTTTAACTTGTACGATTTATTTACAAAGCATTTTCTGTGATGTTGTGCTTACAGCTGTTTGTTTTTTGCTTTTTTCTTTGTTAATTTCCTAAGTGTTAGAATTTGGGACAGAAGATGTCCAAACTAAGAATCGTTATCATGGCAGATTGTCATGTCCTACTATGATTTCAGAACTTGTGCTTTTGGATTTGATTGAAACCTGTATGTCATGCATTCCTTTATCACATTTGATCTCTAGGGGGTGCTCTCACCCTCATTGTGGTTTCTTCATCACTGTTTTTACATATAAAATATTAGTTTAAATGTCATTGTTTATTCCTCTCATATACAGTTGAAGTCGGAAGTTTACATATACCTTAGCCAAATACATTTAAACTCAGTTTTTCACAATTCCTGACATTTAATCCTAGTAAAGAATCCCTGTCTCGGGTCAGTTAGGATCACCACTTTATTTTAAGAATGTAAAATGTCAGAATAACAGTAGAGAGAATGATTTATTTCAGCTTTTAGAATTTTGGCCCATTTCTCCTGACAGAGCTGGTGTAACTGAGTCAGGTTTGTAGGCCTTCTTGCTCGCACACCCCTTTTCAGTTCTGCCCACAAATGTTCTATTCGATTGAGGTCAGGGCTTTGTGATGGCTACTCCAATACCTTGATTTTGTTGTCCTTAAGCCATTTTGCCACAACTTTGGAAGTATGCTTGGGGTCATTGTCCATTTTGAAGACCCATTTGCGACCAAGCTTTAACTTCCTGACATGTCTTGAGATGTTGCTTCAATATATCCACATAATTTTCCTCCCTCGTGATGGCATCTATTTTGTGAAGTGCAGCAAAGCACCCCCACAACATGATGCTGCCACCCCTGTGCTTCACGGTTGGGATGGTGTTCTTCAGGTTGCAAGCATCCCCCTTTTTTCCTCCAAACATAACAATGGTCATTATGGCCAAACAGTTGTATTTTTGTTTCATAAGACCAGAGGACATTTCTCCAAAAAGTATGATCTTTGTCCCCATGTGCAGTTGTAAACCGTAGTCTGCCTTTTCTATGGCGGTTTTGGAGCAGTGGCTTCTTCCTTGCTGAGCGGTCTTTCAGGTTATGTCAATATAGGACTTGTTTTACTGTGGATAAAGATACTTTTGTACCTGTTTCCTCCAGCATCTTCACAGGGTCCTTTACTGTTCTGGGATTGATTTGCACTTTTCGCATCAAAGTACGTTCATCTCTAGGAGACAGAATGTGTCTCCTTCCTGAGCGGTATGACGGCTGCGTGGTCCAATGGTGTTTATACTTGCGTACTATTGTTTGTACAGATGAACGTGGTACCTTCAGGCGTTTGGAAATTGCTCCCAAGGATGAACCAGACTTGTGGAGGTCTACACATTTTTTTCTGAGGTCTTGACTGAAATTTCTTTTGATTTTCCCATGATGTCAGGCAAAGAGACACTGAGTTTGAAGGTAGGCCTTGAAATACATCCACAGGTACACCTCCAATTGACTCAAATTATGTCAATTAGCCTATCAGAAGCTTCTAAAGCCATGACATTTTCTGGAATTTTCCAAGCTGTTTAAAGGCAGTCAACTCAGTGTATGTAAACTTCTGACCCACTGGAATTGTGATACAGTGAAATAATCTGTCTAAACAATTGTTGGAAAAATGACTTGTGTCATGCACAAAGTAGATGTCCTAACTGACTTGCCAAAACTATTGTTTGTTAACAAGAAATTTGTGGAGTGGTTGAAAAATGAGTTTTAATGACACCAACCTAAGTATGTAAACTTCTGACTTCAACTGTATGATGGTTTAGATTTTAGGGATTTAAGACTTTATCTGATCAAATTTATTATCAGATTTAACACTTCTTTATTGGCTGTCTTCTTCATGACTTACTCCAGTATATTGAGTTTTTGTTGTTATAAGGTCTAGTTTATAGTGGTTGCTTTTTTGCAAATTTCTGTTTCATGAATATAATAAATAGTTTGAGCTATATTCTGTCTAATAATGGTTGTACGAAACACACTGAGTTGTAGATGTTTTGTCCTTTTGTATGAGTTTGGTATTAGAACTGTACTACATGATGCCATCATTAAGGTAATTCATTTTTCTTTAAACAGTTTTTGAAGGAACATTTTACCAGGCCAGTGATCCTGAATGTCAATTTGTTTATATTAAGTATCAATGTTATAGGTCTCTGAAAAAAGATTGTCCTTAGAATTTAAGGAGTCACTTGATTTCTGAGTTATCTAACCTATATTTGGGTTGGGTCTCACATTGGCCCCACACTGCTTTGTCCTTCCCTTCTCTTTGCTGGAGGGTCTCAATGCAGTACTGCCATTGATTGTGAGTGGAGGGTTGTGCTGTATCACACAATTGGCAATCGATTCGGGGAAAGGGGCTGCGGGCGATGGACAACTACAGACAATAGGATTGTATTGCTATAACCTCAGAGCTAGAAATTAATTAAAATTAATGTCTATATAACTGGTGTCAAACATCCCGAAAGCACTTGTGTCCCTCTGTACTTACCAACTGTCAGGGTCTAGTGATATGGTAATTGAATGTGATCATTAATTGCAAACAATCATGTTTCTTGGTATGTGGTTGCTTAACATGCTATTGTAATTCAATGGAGTTCTCAAAGCTTTCCTTCATTTTCGTTGTCATGGTGTCTTTTGCAGTGATACAATAGGGACAGGCAGGTCAATAGCAAGCTGGACATTAATAACCAGTCAATCTCCTAAACACTGGAATCCAAACAGTTGAATTGTATACATAACTTAAGGGCAACTTTATTTGAGAAAATGCACAGACAACATATTGGTTTCAGTCTAAACTTCCTTGACATGAACATAACAATAATGAATTCTTGAATATTGTTATTGAGTAAACTAAGCTTGTTGCACAAATAAGTATTTTTTTAAATGAACATTGCCCATACCATGTCACTTGAATAGATTAGCTGACCAATGTTTAATTTTATCGTGGATGATAAAAATAGAAAAAGAGCACGTGTTTTGTCTATGAAGTAGTTTTCACATGAGATTTGAAAAATCGCTTGGGGCTAGTGGATGGGTGCAAAGGATTTATTGATGTTTCATGCATGCTCCACCGCAATTGGAAAATTGTTACATCAGATGGAGGGTGCAGGCAGAATCCTGGTACAAAACATCAATGATCATCTCAACCTGTGTCATTCTTATGCGTCCTCTGACAGAGTATGTGCTAGCACTCACTGCTTATGTGGTTTAGGATATCAGAATTAATGATTAAGATCAAGTTAATTGAGTTAAGTAGATTTTTTATGTTTCTTGACTTAGACAGATTAGGATTCTTGAATTTCTGGCACGTCTAAAACATTTCACACCATGTTTTAGGTAAGTCTGACTGTGATTTGAGATTGATAGTATTTGCTGAAATATTATGTTTGTGTTGACTTAAAGTATTTCAAGAATAACTTAACAGATGTTAGTAGCTGCATTTAGGAAGAAAATAGTTGTAGTTGATGTGGTTAATGGCCTGTTTTAAGTTAGCATAACTATTATGCCCTTATGAAAGTGCTCAGTTAAATTAGCTCACAGAAAATGTATTCAGCATGTAGTAATGTCCTAACTTTGCTATAATTCTGTTATTTTTCCAAATAGTTGAGCTATGGTCCAGAAAATATATTTGAATCATCAGAAAGTATCAAGGAAATAAAACAGGGAGAGGAATAGTTGCAGACCGCACTACCACACGAAAGCAGTGGAGGAGGACTTGCGTTTGGGGAAGCAGCAGGTGATGGAGAAGTACTTCACTCCCGTACAGCATAAGCAGGGGACCAGGAGCCACAGGCACAGCAGGCCCCACTTCCATGACCATCACGAGAGGGACCACAAGCATTGCAAGATGGCTGACCAAAAAACTGATCACCACAAACACCATCTCCGCCATCACCACAACCATGATTATCATCACCATCCTCATCACCAGCATGAGCTAGATTGGTCAAAGGATCACAATTGTCATGGGTATGTTTGATTAAATTAGTTTATTAGTTCACTAATTTCTGAAATCTTGGATGGAATTTCTTGTTTTTATATTCAACATTTTGGACATTGTACATATTTTGAGAAATATTCAGATGTGACAAAATAAAAAAATATAATAATCTTATTATCCTGTCCTAGTTAATTTAACCAGCACTGCGTTATTGTAAAACGTGTAACTCACAGGAGGTTGGTGGCACCTTAATTGGGGAGGACAGGATTGTTGTAATGGTTGGAGCGGAATAAGTGAAATGGTGTCAAATACATCAAACACATGGTTTCCATGTTCCATGCATTATTATGAGCTGTCCTCCACTCAGCAGCCTCCACTGGTGTAACTGAGCCCTAAGAATATGGTCTCTGAACACTGCTGTCATCCTGTTCTCCTCTTGCAGTAGCAACCATTCAACATCAGAGGGCAACATCGTCTGCCACCATCACCATGGCCACAACAATCAACCTCACCACCACAATGAGAAATCACACCACTCTCCCCCTGACCATCCTCATCACCAACACCAACCGCATCACCATGCTACAGATGATGTGACCTCCCACCCTCAGATTGCAGCAACTTCCTCCAGCTCCTCCTCTGGTTCCTCATCATCATCTTTCTCATCTTCCTTCTCTTCCTTAACATCATCCTCTTCCTCCTCATCATCCTCTGGCTCTTCATCCACCTGGTCCTCTCAGACCACTATAAATGAGTCTGTGAAGGATTACAAACATCCACTGCAGAACCCCAAGTACTCACAGTCCTGTACTGAAATCTGTGAGGGGAGGAAGGCCTATGATGATGAGGAAGATGAGACATCTCCTTTAATAGATGACGAAGGCTATCTCCACAAGTCCCCAAGCCAGGAAAGGAGCCTGAAAGGAAAAAAGAAAAAGAAAGCTGTGTCCTCTCATCTGACCCCTGCCAAGATCACCCTGAAGAAGCAGGAGAGTGCTAAATTGGTAGGAATGGCTGGCAAAGTCCGCAAGGCAAAGTCAATGGAGGCGCTGTCCCATTGTGAGTACAGGGATGGAGATGCAGATACCATTGTAGATCAGGAGGAGTTGGGGAAAAGCAAGGAGGTAGCCAATAAGAACTTAGTGAAGGACAAGCTGAAGTTCTCTGCCTTTCTGAACGAGATCACCAGGCAGGTGCTCAGCCCATACAGACTCACCTCTCTTGGAGTCACAGCTGCTCACAGGCCTAGCAGCCCAGAACAAGCCTCCCTGAGGTTCCCCAAGGTGGAACGCACAAGGGAGCAGAGGCAAAGACAGAAGAGTAGTCGGCCTGGCAGTGCAAGCTCTACGACAGTTAGTGTTCACTCCCATATCAGTAGGCATTCCCATTCCAGGAAGCACTCTCATTCCATCAAGCACTCTCGCTCCCATCTTGGCGCAAACCAGCATCACCAACACCATTGCCACCATCAGCCTGCAAGAGACATGCACCACAGTCCTAGCAGCCACACCGATGACAGCAGTAGCCCAGAAAATAGCCCCTCATCAAGACATCACTCCCGTTCTTCAACACCACACCATCATAACAAGCATCTCTCCCATTCTCAATCTCACCACCATCACAGAGGTCTTCAAAGTCCATCTCATCACCATGGAGACCACCAAAGCCCAAAGCATCACCATGGAGACCACCACAGCCCAAGCCATCCCCATCGCCATGGAGACCACCACAGCCCAACTCATCCCCATGGAGACCACCACAGCCAAACTAATCATCATGGAGACCACCACAGCCCAACTCATTCCCATCATCATGGAGACCACCACAGCCCAACTCATTCCCATCATCATGGAGACCACCACAGCCCAACTCATCCCCATCACCATGGAGACCACCACATCCCAACTCATCACCATGGAGACCACCACAGCCCCACTCATCCCCATCACCATGGACACCACCACAGCCAAATTCATCCCCATGGAGACCACCACAGCCCAAGCCACTCCCGTGATCATGGGGACCTCCACAGCCCCAGTCATCCCCATCTCCATGGAGGCCAACACAGCCCAACTCATCCCCATGGAGACCTCCACAGCCCCAGTCATCCCCATCATCATGGAGACATCTACAGCCCCAGTCATCCCCATCACCATGGGGACCTCCACAGATCCAGTCATCTCCATCACCATGGAGACCACCACAGCTCAACCCATCACCATCCCCATGGAGATCACCACAGCCAAACTCATCCCCATGGAGACCACCACAGCCCAACTCACCCCCATCACCATGGAGACCACCACAACCCAACTCATTCCCATCATCATGGAGACCACCACAGCCCAAATCATCCCCATCACCATGGAGTCCACCACAGCCCAACTAATCCCAATCAGCAAGGAGACCACCACAGCCCAACTCATCACCATGGAGACCACCACAGCCCAACTCATCCCCATCACCATGGAGACCACCATAACCACACTCATCACCATGGAAACCACCACAGCCCAATTCATCACCATGGAGACCACCACAACCCAACTCATCCTCATCACCATGGAGACCACAACAGCCCAACTCATCCCCATCACCATGGAGACCACCACAGCCCAACTCATCCCCATCACCATGGAGACCACTACAGCCCAACTCATCCCCATCACCATGGAGACCACCATAACCACACTCATCACCATGGAAACCAACACAGCCAAATTCATCCCCATGGAGTCCACCACAGCCCCAGTCATCCCCAACACCATGGAGGCCACCAAAACCCAACTCACCCCTATCACCATGGAGACCATCACAGCCCAACTCACCCCCATCACCATGGAGACCTTCACAGCCAAACACTTTCCCATCACCATGGAGATCATCACAACCCTAGTCATCCCCATCACCATGGAGACCACCACAGCCCAACTCATCCCCGTCACCATGGAGACCATCACAGCCGAACTCATTCCCATCACCATGGAGACCACCACAGCCTAAGCCATTCTCATCACCATGGGGACCTCCACAGCCCCAGCCATCCCCATCACCATGGAGACCACCACAGCCCAACCCATCACCATCACCATGGAGACCACCACAGCCCAACTCATCACCATTCCCATGGAGACCACCACAGCCAAACTCATCCCCAACACCATGGAGACCACCAAAACCCAACTCATCACCATGGAGAATATCACAGCCCAACACTTTCCCATCACCATGGAGACCATCACAGCCCAAGTCATTCCGATCACCATGAAGGTCACCACAGCCCAATTCATCACCATCACCATGGAGACCACCACAGCCAAACTCATCCCCATCACCATGGAGACCACCACAGCCCAACTCATCACCATGGACACCACCACAATCCTCTCCACCCAGATTCACACCATCACCACGTCTCCCATTCAGAATCTCAGCATCACCACGGCACCCATGCAGAATCTCTCCATTCCCATAGCTCCCATCCAGAATCTTTCCATCACCATGGCTCCCATCCAGAATCTCAGCCTCACCACGGCTCCCATCCAGAATCTCTCCATCACCACAGATCCCATCCAGAATCTCTCCATCACCACAGATCCCATCCAGATTCTCTCTATCACCACGGCTCCCATCCAGAATCTCATGATCACCAGGGCTCCCATCCACAATCTCTCCATCACCGCGGCTCCCATCCAGAATCTCTCCATCACCGCGGCTCCCATCCAGAATCTCTCCATCACCGCGCCTCCCGTCCAGAATTTCTCCATCACCGCGGCTCCCATCCAGAATCTCTCCATCACCGCGGCTCCCATCCAGAATCTCTCCATCACCAGGGCTCCCATCCAGAATCTCTCCATCATCGAGGCTCCCATCCAGAATCTCTCCATCACCGCGGCTCCCATCCAGAATCTCTCCATCACCAGGGCTCCCATCCAGAATCTCTCCATCACCGAGGCTCCCATCCAGAATCTCTCCATCACCGGGGCTCCCATCCAGAATCTCTCCATCACCAGGGCTCCCATCCAGAATTTCTCCATCACCAGGGCTCCCATCCAGAATCTCTCCATCACCGAGGCTCCCATCCAGAATCTCTCCATCACCGAGGCTCCCATCCAGAATCTCTCCATCACCGAGGCTCCCATCCAGAATCTCTCCATCACCGTGGCTCCCATACAGAATCTCACGATCCCCAAGGCTCCCATACAGAATCTCTCCATCACCGAGACTCTAATCCAGAATCTCATGATCCCCATGGCTCCCATCCAGAATTTCACAATCCCCATGGCTCCCATCCAGAATCACATGATCCCCATGCCTCCCATCCAGAATCACATGATCCCCATGGCTCCCATCCAGAATCTCACGATCCCCATGGCTCCCATCCAGAATCTCATGATCCCCATGGCTCCCATCCAGAATCTCACGATCCCCATGGCTCCCATCCAGAATCTCACGATCCCCATGGCTCCCATCCAGAATCTCACGATCCCCATGGCTCCCATACAGAATCTTTCCAACACCATGGCTCGCATACAGAATCTCTCCATCACCACCATAGTTCCCACCAAGATTCCCACCACCACCTTTCTCATTCAGAAACTCACCATTCACACTCCCATTCTGAACCCCATCACATTTCTACCAACCCAGAATCTCATCATCATCACCACCATCCTTCCAATTCTGAATCTCACCAACATCCCTCACCTGCAGACACACAGCACCACCATCAGCACCATGATGGTCACCACAGCCCATCAAGCCATTCTAAGGAGCACTTTCCTGTCAGTGCCACGGCTACAGAGCTGGAGTCATTGTCCCATTCCAGCAAGTCTGGTTCTTCCAGGAATACCAGCAGCCCCACGAGTCAGGACGAGCGGCAGACGGGCTACAGCGGCTCAACTACCTCTCTACATAAAGTATGACATTGCTCCGGGGGTTGGGTTTATCATTATCGCTAGTTATGTCAAGCATTATCTACAGTATACTGTATATTTATTGACCATTTGGTACTGTTGAACATGTTTTACATTCTTAATTAAGCAATTATGTAAGAATGTTCCACTCATTTGTTTTCCATCGATTGTGGAATTAAACATGCAGGCTCCTTCCTAACTACGTAATCATGGATGACACATGGAAAAAGTGATCACATGCAAACTCATGCACATCAAATTATCACACAATGTGTCCCTATTGGTTATCAATGTCTATTAACTAGAAGCTACAGAATCAATTTCTATTTCTGAAATGCACGTTGTGGACGACTGTAAATACTTTTTTTGTTTTTTGTCCTTCCCATACAGGAAGCATCCGAGGTTAATCGAATAATGTGAGTTTGATTTTGTTTAATTTGATCTCCGTCTTATTGTTTATTGGGGGAATAATTTTTAATTGAGAAAATAAAGTTTTTAAAAAATCCTCTCTTCCATATGTTTGTTGTTTAACAATAAATATTTTTCTTGAAGATACACATTATTATCTAACTGAGCACTAAACCCCTCCCCCTCCGCTCTCATACTTCATTCAGGATGCTTCAGGAGCAAAATGAGGATCTGCACCACAGTTTGTGCCAGACTGTCGTGCGAATGGAGTGCATGGGCACAGAGTTTAAGAGCAGTCACCAGCTCCTTGAGTCAGAACTACAGAACACTTGTGTCGAGCTGAGCAACCTCCTGGACAAATTCAAAAGGTCAGGGGTGTGATGAGACGTTGGGACGGGTTCCTCTAGAATTATGAGGGGGTTCAGAGAGGAGTGGCAGTTCCAATCCATTTTATTTGCCTTTTACAGGAACTCATTCAAAAGTTTACAAAAATTCAAATCAGCATTCATTTTGAGTTAATATGCATGACATTGTCAAGCTTAGATAGTGCTATTATTGTACCTCTTACAGTCCTTATGTATCTCTCTCCCATTTCAGACTTACAGATAACAACTCCTACACTCAACAGACCAAAAATCTCCTGGAGCAGAAGCTTCATTCAGTGGTGAGGCACCAGAAGATCAAAAGCTCATTTTGCATACAAGTATACATTAGATACGTCAATAGAAGGGATTTTGTTCACATATCTGGAAAATTGTATCACCATTTTCATCATGTTTATGTCTGTTCTGTCTTATGTGTGTGGTCTGTCAGGCTCAGAGTATGGACGGGGAGCGTGAGCATCTGAACCAGCGCATCACAGCCATGACAGATCAGCTGTCCTCAGCCAAGAACACCATCCACAGCATGGAGACTATTAACGTGAGAACTCCTGATGAACAGATCTAGCCGAGACAAAAAGACAACCTAAAACGTGCGCAAAACCAGACCAGAGTGGCCAAGTACAGAAAAATACTACTAGTACAGGCCCTGAAACAAATTCGCCTGACCTCTATGATCCCCTGACCCTCGAGCCCCAACCTAGGAATGCATTGCAATAAGAATCAGCTATAGTGCATGGTATGCACTTACACAATGTAGCAAATTGTAACTATGTTCCTCTTTGTATAGTATAAAATGTCTCCTACCTTTCACCATCCAAATCTCCCTTTAGTTTGACCTTCTGTTTATTCATCATGCCCATTTTAGTTGAGAGTAAAACCACCAATAGAAACCATTGTTTTTGTTTCGAGCTGCATGTAGTTAATAAATGTTGTTTTACATAACCCATTGTTTCTAAAAAAAAAAACATTGTTATGAAGCTATGATTTGTCTTTTAGTGTTGATTTTTTTTCTCTTTTTTTCTTGATGTATAATTGTGCGTTGTTCTTTGTCAACAACATGCCTGTATTCTGTTCTGTGTTTTTAACGTTTGATCATGATTGACGAACCGATTGATTACTCCTTCACCCTTTAGGTAACATCATTGCTGCAAGAAGCCTTGGACCAACATTTCCACCGAGATGATTCTGTCAATCAATTAAATCTCCCAGTTGCGCCACCACCGGTCCAGTTCATGGATAGTCAGCATTATGGAAAGGTCACCGCCACAGGGGAGGACCTATCGCTGGGAACATTGCCAGAAGAGGAGGAATCTGATTGGTCGGAAATGGGGGATGAGGCTCCAAAATGTGTTCTGAGGTCAGGGGGAGATCATCATGGTGGTACAGCGTTTCAACCGTGGAGACAAGAGCGTATTCGCTGGGCAGGGCAGGGAGAGGGAGAGACAGAGAGTGAGTCAGGGAGTGAGGAGATTGTCAGACAACACCCTCTCCGCTCCCAGCAGGTCCCCCATCTCCATGTTACCATTCACTCTGAGACCTTACCAGCCCCCATAGATGGTGTCACCCTCACCACCATTTTCAGGAGCTCAGCTGATGGCCCAACAGAGGATGTGTACAGGGCCACTGCGAGCCGCAAACTAGGCTCTCCCATCCGCATCCTGTCAGCCAGTCTGGATGAGATCCCCTCCTGTAGGGGGAAGAATCAAAGACAGGAGGAGCAGCATGGCCAGCTGAAGGGCACAGAGGCCATGATGGACCTCCACCAACCAGAGGACGGTACCATGGATGACTCAGAAGATGAGATCATCCATAACTGGAGGACAAGGAGCGGGGACATGGCTGATGATGGCGGTGTGGATACCACGGAGGCAGATCCTGGCAGCAGTCTGGAAAACTTGCAGTCGGCCCAAAATATGCTCAACCACTTCATCTGCCAGCTGCAGCCTAGCGAGGGGGAGGACAATGGATACCGGACAAAGTGCTGAATGGGGAAAGAACACAGCTGTGACACCTGATCTCTTCACAGAGACACAGATGTTGACTGGGTTGGTGCATGGTTGTTTAAGTAATTCAACTTAAGAGTGATTTTTATTACATTTGATATTCATAATTCATCTATGAGTATGTTGTATTTTAAACATAAAGCAACAGAATTGGTCTTTATAACCAATTTAATAATAATAATTTAAATTATAATTCAATTATTTAAATCTGATTTGAAAGTTTCCAGGCCTAAATATTATTCATCATTAAAAAAACAGCCAGCAACAAGTAAGAAAGAAACTTGCAAACATTATTTTTGTTCTGCACCTGAAGCTATTATTAAGGCAAGCGGCCCAAGTTGGAGATCGAGGATACCCAGCTCCACGTTTTGATATTTATGATATTTTTCTCTATTCATAGTCAAAAACATGTCCTGGTGTGTTTTTGTTGTTGTTGTTACGCTATGCAGGGAA
This sequence comes from Salvelinus namaycush, assembly GCF_016432855.1. Classification (NCBI taxonomy): domain Eukaryota; kingdom Metazoa; phylum Chordata; class Actinopteri; order Salmoniformes; family Salmonidae; genus Salvelinus; species Salvelinus namaycush. The sequence continues at coordinate 29,234,037 of NC_052332.1, forward strand.
TGGCATTGATGTCCTCCAGAGGTAACATCAAACAAAAATCACGTCGCTTTGATACCTCCTGTTCTCGGGTGCGATCTCTCCGGGAAACACTGTCCAGGCCTCCCTCCCGTCTCATCATAGCAGAGCACCGAGAACTTCACAGCCCAGTGCTTTCCCATCACCATGGAGACCACGGCCGAATCTCGCCCGTTCCACTGATTTATAGAAAATAGATCCTTTCAGAACCTCTTGTGCATAATTCATTATACTGGTTGGTGTGTGTCTTTCTCTCGGTGTGTGCATGTTAGATAAGACGACAAGTGTTTCACAGAATGTAGGTCCTTAGGTAAGATGTAAGACATGTATATAGATATACTTTGTTTGTCCTCATAAATTAATTCACCTCCAGACAGACATAATGCAAGGTGTAGTTTGGACAATGTATACCATCAAATATTTACTACAAATAGTATCCGTTGGACATTCACGGTGGATTGGAAACAAGCTTTCTTAAGACCGGTTTTAGTTAATGTTTTAGTTAAAATGAAAACAGAATTTGGGGATGGATCGTGTGGTCTGGTGTGTATGGTTCCAACTGCTAAAATATATAAAGGTTTCCTCCCTAAAGTAATAGTTAAGAATCCTTGGAGAAAACAAAGAAACATATTTATTCTTCTTGCATGCAAACTATGTTTTATCTTATAATATTGATGTTTATGTCTCCATGTTGATATGATGGAAAAAGCAACATGACATAATGTAAAACTGAATCACCATTATAATTGTGGTCACCAGAGGCATGCAACAGTCCAGTGAGATACACTACCTTTCAAGAGTTAGGGGTCACTTAGAAATGTCTTTGTTTTTGAAAGAAATCCTCCAAAAATTGTCCATTAAAATAACAAAATTGATCAGAAATACAGTGTAGACATTGTTAATGACTATTGTAGCTGTAAACGGCTGATTTAAAATAAAAATAAAGGAATATCTACATAGGCGTACAGAGGTCCATTATCAGCAACCATCACTCCTGCGTTCCAATGGCACGTTGTGTTAGCTAATCCAAGTTTATCATTTTAAAAGGCTAATTGATCATTAGAAAACCATTTTGCAAGTATCTTAGCACAGCTGAAAACTGTTGTGTTGATTAAAGAAGCGATACAACTGGCCTTCTTTAGACTGGTTGAGTATCTGGAGCATCAGCATTTGTGGGTTCGGTTACAGGCTCAAAATGGCCAGAAATAAATAACTTTCTTCTGAAACTTATCAGTCTATTCTTGTTCTGAGAAATGAAGGCTATTCCATGCGAGAAATTGCCAAGAAACTGAAGATCTCATACAACCCTGTGTACTACTCCCTTCACAGAACAGCGCAAACTGGCTAACCAGAATAGAAAGAGGAGTGGGAGGCCCGGGTGCACAACTGAGCAAGAGGACAAGTACATTAGAGTGTCTAGTTTGAGAAACAGACGCCTCACAAGTCCTCAACTAGCAGCTTCATTAAATAGTATCCGCAAAACACCAGTCTCAACGTCAACAGTGAAGAGGCGATTCCATAGATGCTGGCCTTCTAGGCATTTCTTGCATTGAATAGCCTTCATTTCTCAGAACAAAAATAGATAAATTGTTTCTAGCCATTTTGAGCCTGTAATCGAACCCACAAATGCTGATGCTCCAGATACTCAACTAGTCTAAAGAAGGACAGTTTTATTGCTTCTTTAATCAGAACAACAGTTTTCAGCTGTGCTAACATAATTGCAAAAGAGTTTTCTAATGATCAATTAGCCTTTTAAAATGATACACTTGGATTAGCTAACACAACATGTCATTGGAACACAGGAGTGATGGTTGCTGATAAATCGCCTCTGGACGCCTATGTAGATATTTCATAAAAAATCTGCCGTTTCCAGCTACAATAGTCATTTACAACGTTAACAATGTCTACACTGTATTTCTAATCAATTTTATGTTATTTTAATGGACAAAAATGAGCTTTTCTTCCAAAAACAAGGACATTTCTAAGTGACCCCAAACTTTTGAACGGTAGTGTAAGTATGATACACTATAAGCAATGTTATTATGCCACATGACATTTCTGTTTTGTCCTGTATGGGATTTCCCGCTGGTGACCATAGTAAAGATGTTTGGATGGATTGGAAGAAGCATATAGGCAAAGTTGAAAAAATACTATAAGCAACATTTATTTATCTTCAACCTAGCATATAGAGACATGTTGGGAACAGATTTTCAACCAAAATCATAGTCACTGTGTCACATGTCAACATTTGAGGAAAGCACAGTGTGTTGTGATGTCTATGCTGCCATGCTCTCTGCTGCCTCGCCCTCCAATCCATACCTCTGTCCTCCATGGTGTATTACAGGACCAGTGATAGATAGATTTCCACTATTTACAGTATATGTTACATATTTATTATTTATAAATGGCGGTTGCTATCACCATATTTCACCTTGTTCTAATTCCCTAGGTTGATCATAATTGAAATTAACCTTGTGTGATATGGTTTAGCACTGTAGAGCTGCTACTGTCTGTATTTTTATCGTTGTGTTGTGTCCTATAAATGTGTCTGAATGTTCTCAATAAATATAGTCACCTATAATTTACAAATTTATTAACATCAAATAATTCCATAAAACATCTATCATAATTGATTCAGTTGAATATGTTAGAAGGTGACAGCTTTAGATTGAGGGGGAGGAGAGTTAGTCAGTCAGTTATCACCAAGGGGAGCCACTCTTTGATTTATGGTTTCTCTGCATGCAGCAGCTTTACTGAGATATGAGTAATATATGAGTAAATGTATTTTCTACCCATTTCTCAGGCCATTTTAGTGGCCTGTTAACTTAGGGGCACTCTCCGCGGTGGTTGGCAATGAAGCGGATGTTTCCCGGTTTCCAGGGTATTTTCAACCTAACTTCCGTTTCCCCTGAAAAACGGATGTGGGGACTCCACTCAAGCATATTTTTTCACCTGCTATCTTAACTTAGGGGTTGGCTTGTCCCAAGGTTTTATTAACACTGATGTACTTTCATAAGGTCATGTCAGTCCACCTTCTTTATGGTCGTTACTAGTTACCACAGCCACAAAGTGAAAATTGGCTATATCGTAAAAATTCATGAAAACAAACATTTTCTTTTTGGTATTAATGTAAGATTAGGGTTAGGTTTAAAATCAAAATTGTAGAAATAGGCAGGTTTTAGCCATTATTGTGGTTGTGATAACTAGTGGCAACCCATTGAGTGTGTCACATGTATATTCGTTCTGAATTGTCAAGAGCAAGCCACATCATGGCAGTTTAAAATGTGTGTTACTGTCACAAAACCACCCAGTAAACAGAGAAGTCCATGTCCTCTATCTACCTTAGGTTTTTAGGCTGGAAATGGTTTTCCATGTTAGTTTAAACTCACCCTGTTGAGGCTGTTACAGGAGCTTTAGACAGGATTATCCTCACTTTCCCCCTCTCTCCCTGTCTCTCTCACTCTCTTTCTTTCTTTCCCCCTCTCAATTCCATTAAGGAAGAGTAACTTGGTATAGTATATCCTTGGTGAGTTTATTACCAATATGCTTGTAGATCATTTTCACTAGTGCTTACCTGCATCCTTTTCAGACTTTACAGTATATTCCTGATAACCAGATGTGTTAGTAAAACATATTGATTTGTGGTCATGAGATATATATTTGACTATATCAATCTAATCAAAATTGATATCAATCACCAATAAATGTTGACCACAGTGCTTGAGAGCAAGGCCATACACATAGTTAAATATATATATAATAATTATTAGCTTCATGCTAACATTTCAGAGAGGTTATAGGTTATAGACTGGCAAATGTATCAGTGCCCATGCTTATACAGTATCTTTCACCCTGTCATCTTCAATTTGGTTAGTCAGAGCTCATCTATGTCCCCACCCCTGGTTCAAGGGAGGCTAGCTTTGCTGACCAGACAGTGGCCTGGATTCCAATTGGAAAGGCCTGTTTAATAGGACAGGTGAGGGATTAGTGCTAAGACTCTCCCGATGTCCAACATTGTCCAAATCCATTGTGTCTCACCTACCTAAGCATGGGCACACAGGTGCTAGAACAGGACTAAAGGGTCACCTGGACTTTCTTTAATAACTTTTTTGGGGGATCAAGCAGGTGAACTTTGACACACCGCCACTAATAAATCCAGGAGATACCAATTAAGATACCAATTAAGATACAACGTTCAGTATTTTGTGGCTTTTATTTCTCCCCACAGATTTTGTTCACTAAACCATTTTGGTCTGATTATTCCTTATTTGCTTTTGGATTACAAACCCTTCTTTCTCCTACAAGAATCCTCTTACCATCTCTCCTTTGAAAAACACTCATCGAATCAGTCAACTCCATTTAAAATTCTGAATTCTACCTGTTGCACTTCAAGTTTTTCCAGACTTACTCTTCTTCACCTTTGACCTTACCCACCCTTTCCAGGTCGCCTCTCAGATCATTCCAGCAGTCAGTCGCTGCACTCTCCTCCTTCCCCTCAGATCCAACTCATCATCCCTTCATCACCACATTCCTAATTTATTTCTCCCAGTAACCCTCGGAGCCTCCGTGGGCTCCCACCACCACCATGGTGCTGATGAAGATGAAGTTCCCTTTTGAGAAGAGGGTGAAGCTGGCCCAGGGGCTGTGGCTGCTCTCCTGGATGGCCACACTGGCCGGAGCGTTCACCTTCACCCTGGGCTGCTTCCTCAAGACCGAGCTCCGCAGGAGGGCAGAGGTAGGCTACTGCAACGCTCTACAGCTTTACACTGTACGCTCTTAGAAAATGTTTGCTATTTTAGAAACTAAAAGGGTTATTCGGCTGTCCCCATAGAAACCCCTTTGAAAACCATTTTTGGTTCCAGGTAGAAGCCTATTGGGTTTGATGTAGAAGCCTTTCCCCAGAGGGTTCCACATGAAACCCAAAATAGTTCTACCTGGAACCAGAAATGGTTCTACCTGGAACCAAAAAGGGTTTTCCTATGGGGACAGCCTAATATCCCTTTTGGAACCCTTTTTTCTAAGCACGTACAACGCCACTAGGGTTCTTCCAATACAATACATATGACTTATCCATAAGCTTCACTTTCTCAGGGTGTATTCAGTGAAGTTCTACAGTATGCCTGAATCAGAGTGATACTTGTAAACTTCTGATCATAAACTGCAGGAAAAGCATGAGGGTGAAAGGGGGGGAATTTCATTACACCTTATTTGAGTGTATTGGAGCTTAAATTAAGAGTACATTTTTTGAGTGTTTCTAGATGACAATGAAATGCATTGGAGTGTTGAAGATAACATCTCATGTAGAATTCAGGAGCCTTTGATAATGCTCTCATGAGTGGGATTGGGATGAAGTATCTATAGATCTATTGGATAGGTGGTTAGATGTGAACGTTATGAACAAGGGGAAACTGTCTCTGGTCTGAACATACCGGTGATAAGCTCATAATAGGGATAAGATGAGCTGACCAACAGAATGTGGAGTGACTGAGTGATTGACAGTTTTATTATGATCCTATTCATCATCTATCTCTTGAGATTACAGTATTTGGAATAATATACGGTCAATTATTGCACTTGTTGAGTACATCAACAGAAACAAAATTCCTCTCAATGCAGCCTTTTGCAGCAAATATTTATGTTCAATTTCAGTAAAAATAAAAACAACCTAATTGATTTCCTCCAATATACAATATAGCCTTTAGTTATGTTCCCCACTGTAAACCATGAGATTATTCACTGACCTCTACATGTTCACTTTTCCTTAAATATGGGATCAATGGGTTGACAGCCTAACATATCAGTTTATACTGTATAGTTTGCTGCATCACTGATGCATGAGGTTCTTCTGCCTACAGGTAATGGACAACACAGAGATCCATGCTGTGCCCAACACCCTGATGATAGTGGGTCTGGCCTCTCTGGGTATCAACTACTTCGCAGGCCGTATGTGCCAGGATGCGCTGGACGCCGGACGCTTTCCCCGCTGGAAAACCTTCATGCAACCCTACTGGGGTGTTTCCCTCCTCTTCACCCTGCTCATGTTGATGGCTGTGATCATGAGCTGTGCCATGAAGGGGAATCTGGAGTCCTCCCTGAAGATCGGCCTGAAGAACGGCATCCGATTCTACAAGGACACAGATACCCCCGGCCGCTGTTTCCAGAAGCAGACCATTGACCGCCTGCAGATGGAGTTCCGTTGCTGCGGAAACACCGACTTCAAGGACTGGTTCGAGGTCCAGTGGATCAGCAACCGCTACCTAGACTTTAGCTCTAAGGAAGTGAAGGAGTGAGTATTAGAGGACCGGGAGCAGTCTGACAGTCTTTGGTAAAGGAAGAATCCCATGTCAGATTATAACTTAAATAAATAATTATGGTTATAGGAAATGAGATGGTTGAGGTAATACAAAGGCATGATGTAGACCGTTTATTCTCTATTTACTTCCCTTCTCTCCTCTCTTCTTCTTTAGCCGTGTTAAGAGCAACGTGGACGGGCGTTACCTGTTTGATGGGGTCCCTTTCAGCTGCTGCAACCCCAGTTCCCCAAGACCCTGCATCCAGGACCGCCTCACCAACAACTCAGCCCACTACAGCTATGAGCACCAGACCGAGGAGCTCAACATCTACATCCGCGGCTGCAGGGAAGCTCTAGTCAACTACTACATGGGCCTGATGAACACTATTGGTGCTGGGGTCCTGTCTGTCTTCCTGCTGCAGGTACTGTGCAGATATACAGTACATATCAACCTATACACCTAAAAGTAAGCTAATGTCCTGTGTGGCAATCAGAAGGCTCCCGGACTCCTGTGAGTGGCCACAATTATACTTGTAGCTCGCTGTTGAGTAGTAATGCAGTATATCCAACATCCTCCTGTATAACCTTTCTCCCTTCTCTTCCCTCTCCTCTCCTTTCCCTCCAGTCATCTGTGCTGGTAAGTCTGCGGTACCTGCAGACAACCATGGAAGCGTTGGCAGGGCAGGAGAACACTGAGATTGAGACTGAGGGCTACCTGCTGGAGAAAGGGGTGAAGGAGACGATCATGGAGTATGTGACTCCTGTGCTGGTTTTCCTTCAGCTGAACCAGGTGGGCAGTGAAGACACTGAAGCTTAGGCGACCCCCGCCAGATAAAGTGGAGAAATCAAAATGTTTCAGACAGGGTGGTGTAGGGGACAAACGTGGCATTTTATTGGGTGATAAATAATCTAACTAGACACTGGTCAATTAATCTGGTATTTTTTTTACATCACAATCCATTTTAATGCTGATATATTTCTGTGTTTAATCTTTTACCCCTAAATGCAGTGTTTCCCAAACTCGGTCCTGGGGACCCCAAGGGGTGCACGTTTTGATTTTTGCCCTAGCACTACACAGCTGATTCAAATAATGAACTCATCATCAAGCTTTGATTATCTGAATCAGCTGTGGAGTGCTAGGGCAAAGAGTTTGAGAAATTCTGCCTAAACGAGTGACATGAATGTTGTAATCTATTTCAGTCACTTGAGGGCTAATATATTTTTGTATCAGTTGTCCGGGGACAATGCACCTCAGTCTTAGCTATCCATGGCTGCGCTAACATACACACACACACAATACAGGCACATATTAATCACATTAACCTCACCCCAAACCCTCCACAATTCTCCATGATTAAATAAGCTTTTCGATGTTTAATCAATTACATATACTCCCCAAAGGAGAAATAAAAAACACATTATTATTGTAATTTAGTATTTTATAACTCGGGGTTGCTATGCATGGTTATTTCCACCTCACCATTGCAGTGTTTTCTCAGTTAATACCACAACAATATTATGGTTGACACTTAATAATGCAAAGATATCTCCAATTACTAAGGGATAGAATTATATGAACATTTTACATTTTTGGGAATATTTTAAAAAGCACATGTTACATTTTGCGTAAAAGACTAACAGCAATGTAAAGCTAAATGTAGAAACATTCAATGCTCTGCTATGTAACCCTCAGCAATATGACATATACAGCACTTTATTACAGAGCTATTATGACAGAGAATTATTAAAGGTTCAAGTTTTTAATTGATTTGTGGAGTTCTGTCATTTTGTCTATGTGTCTTTGTTTTGACCAGCTTTCCTTTCCCTACCATTTCCACCTTTTGACCCCCCCACCCACCCACACTTTGCTCACACACTTTATTTTTCTCATACTCTCGCATTCGACCTGTAACCCTCTCTCTAAGGGTGCATTCATAAATTCATCAGTTATTCTGCGCTCCGTAAGTGTCAGTCAGTGGGAGGAATAGAATTATGAAGATGATGATTGATGTCATTAATGCAATGAAAGCTGTGAGTAGGGCTATGTCTGTGACCTCTGTCCTGACACCTTTCACAACTCTGCTAATCCCTGGGATAATACTCCAACTGCTGCCCCAGCAGTTGCTGCTGCCCCAGCAGGCCATGCAGCGGAGAAGAGATACATACATAATAAAACCAAGGAACATTATATGGAATAATATTAAACAACTGGTGGTTTGTTATGCAAACCAGAAATACAAGGAGCATTATATGGAATAAGATTAATCAACTGGTGGTTTATTATGCACGCCAGAAATACAAGGAGCATTATATGGAATAAGATTAAACAATTGGGAATAATTATGTGTTGGCCTACTATATAATATTACTGAAGATTATGATAGCTGATAATTAATCAATATCATAACAATAATCATCAGCATCGTCATCATCCCCATTACTGTCATCCCCACAGTCAAATAAGCTATTATCAGCACAATTTCGAGTAGTTAGTAGAGCTAAAAGTATTACCTGTAGGCTGTAGCAGCCCACTTCTAAGCGGTCTAACCAACAGGTCTCTCTCCAAAAAGTTCCTAAAACTGTGACATTGCGGCTTCCGTACTATGGACTACTCCAGCCACAACATCAACTATCTAGCTAATCTACTTTTACAATCATTGTTGTCAAATAACTTCAAAAGTGGTATATCACATCCTATCCCGGACGAAATAGCATAAAATAGGTATTCGCAACATGCTAGCTATAAACAGTACGCTTGCTATGAAATTAAAATTAACCGACAGTCAGCAAGCTAGCTAACGTTAGCTAGCTCTGACAGGGACAGCTAGCTTTCTAGTTAGCGAACGACGTTAACCGTTTGGTTGTGAAGTTGCCGAGGTTTTACATAGTTTCGACGTATTACTGAAGGTTAGTTAACTAGCTGTAATCGTCTATAACCGGTTAGCGTAGCTACAAATGAGTAGCTAGCTAGTTACTAATTTCAGTTTGTCAAAAATATTGTTGCAAAAGGTAGCTAGCTAGCAAGAGATAGGCCACTCGCTACTATGTAGCCAGTTTAAAGCTGTCTGGTCAGTTCGGCGCTATATTGTAACTCAGTGCTAGAGAGATCAGCAGCAGTTAACGTTAGTCTGTTGTAGTAGGCAATAACATCCTAGTGGACACAGTTATCTGCTCGCTACAGACGTACGATTCTGGTTTATTGTTAGTAACAGTGTTAGCTAGTATTTTCGTTTTAGTAGTAGATTAGGCGGAACAGCGGGATGTCTAGGGGATTAAGTCTAGCAATGATATTGTTTAGAAAATAAAGCAACAAAACTATGTTTATAATGCATGCAACGGCTCCCAAATGAATTCTTACATAAGGCTACATTTGTTATTTTCTTTGACTACATAAAATCTGATGCGTCTGAGGTTATTATACAAAACACTTAAGCTAAATCGGTTTATTTATTTTGAAGAGTAGCCACATAAACATTTGAAATGTCTGGAGACGGCTCGGATAGTAGTAGTAGCGAGGACTCCGATACTGGGATCCGGAGGAAAGCCTGCACTGTCAAACATGAGATCACCAATGGTAATTAACCATCAAAGTAAACTACTGTTTCATAATGTATTATTTGAACCTGTCAAAGGATTTGAATATGCTATACACTTTGGGTAAATGTTGCCCATCAGTATTTCAGTGAATGAATAGAACAGGCTTCCCCAATTCAAGTCGATGGTGGACTGGCGGACATTGCGGGTGTACCCATAGGAGTAAAGCAGGAAGTAAAAGCAGGAAGTATACCCATCAATATTTTTTGATTTAGTTCTACTGACGTTACAAAAAATGCATTCCATTGCATGAGCCACATCTGGTAACTTCATTTGAATGAACATTATGCATTACCATGGAAATTATTGCATCACAATACCAGGCAGCCATTGTGAGTGTATCCATGAGTTTAACAGTCAAAGGTTCCAAGCCCGTTCTATTCATTCTAGTTCTATGACCCGACACCTGGGACCACAGCAATGGATGAATGCAAGCAGACCATCAATCATGTTTGTTGTGGTGTCACAAAATATTCACAGTTTACTGTGCTCAGCTGTGTTTTTTCAGTGTGTGTGTGCACGAGCGTGTGTTGTGTGTGTGCAAGCACCGATACTGTACTCTCTCCCCCATGCCAGCAAACCTCACGGGCCATACTGAGAGAGTGGGCATGGAGAACTTTGAGCTTCTCAAAGTCTTGGGCACAGGAGGTGAGTTTCACTTTGCCGATCTGAGGTTCATAGCATAGGGTCATGGTGTTATTGGAGACCTGGAAAACTTAATTTTACTGTCTATTTTTTGTAGAACATTTTAGAATAAACTGTATCAAATGTAGTGGAGGCTCCTGGGTGGGTGGTAGGGGCTACAATCAAATGTGATGCAGAGTTTTCCATTCTGTGCTGTGTGTCTCTGTCTAGCCTATGGGAAAGTTTTTCTGGTCAGAAAGAACAGTGGTCATGATGAAGGGAAGCTGTATGCCATGAAGGTGAGTCTCTGTGACATTGGTCCAAAGACAACCCAAGCATTGACATTGTCTGATGTAGGGAGAATTTATGGGCGGGTTGACTGACTGTTGATGATTATGTCTCAGGTGCTGAAGAAAGCAGCCATCGTTCAGAAGGCAAAGACTGCAGAGCACACGCGTACAGAGAGACAGGTGCTGGAGCACATCCGCCAGTCCCCGTTCCTGGTTACACTGCACTACGCCTTCCAGACCCAGACTAAGCTCCATCTCATCTTGGGTGAGTGCTGGGTCAAAAAGACCCATACATGGAACTCTCCGGCTTTGATCTTGAAGTGCTGAAAGTGTATCTTTCTGTGTGTATGTTTCTGTCTATATGCCTGTGTATGTGTGTGGTTTGTGTTTGTCTATTCAAATGTTATATGTATCTGTGCACGTGTGTATAGACTATGTGAGCGGAGGGGAGATGTTCACACACTTGTACCAGCGGGATCACTTCTCTGAGGAAGAGGTGCGGATTTACATCGGGGAGATTATCCTGGCCCTGGAGCACCTCCACAAGGTATGTTATCGAGCATTTCTGTCCTTTACATTACTTGGCAGATATTCCATTCTATTTACTTCCTACATGTTAATCTTACATAATTACGTGAAGGCTAGATTCTATCCTCTCTCTGTTAATCGTATGTTATCCTGTGTATGTAACTTCCTGTTCGGTATGATTCGTACAGCTGGGCATCGTGTACCGGGACATCAAGTTAGAGAACATCCTCTTGGACAGCGAGGGACATTTAGTGCTAACAGATTTTGGGCTCAGCAAAGAGTTCCTGGAGGAGGAGGTACGTAAAAAAGGAACCCTTTTTCATTGATGCTTCTATTTGTGTGGATGCAATCTGTGCATGTATGTATCCATGCATATATTTTTGTCACTACAGACTAGTCTTATCTGGTTTTCAGGGATACATCTAATTCAATCTAACTTCCTTTTCCGCTGAAAACTGCATGTGGGAACTCAGACGTTTTCTTTTACACCTGCTACGTTAGGTTACTACAGACTGAGACGTGTGTTTGTTTTCCCTACTACAGAAGGAAAGGACGTATTCGTTCTGTGGCACCATAGAGTACATGGCTCCAGAGATCATCAGGGGGAAGTCTGGTCATGGAAAGGTAAGAGTTAACCCATCACACAGGGAGAGAACTTTGGACATGCGCTGTGAGCTACATCATTTTATTACACATCAATTACTGTAGAACACAAAGAGTCATCTTTCGTTTATTTTATCATCATTCCTTTCTCCAGTCGGTAGATTGGTGGAGTCTGGGGATCCTGATGTTTGAGTTACTGACGGGGGCGTCACCATTCACCCTGGAGGGGGAGAGGAACTCCCAGAGTGAGGTGTCCAAGTGAGTGCTGTGTGTCATACACCCCTCCTCACAAACACTGGTTCCGTCCCACTCTTTCATCATTGTCTATGGCCCTCGGCAACTTATCAAAATAATGACATCTATTGTAAAGGTGGCTCCTTTCACCCTCTCTTTTAGCTTGCTGTCTGAATACAATAACAAAGAAATTAGTTGTGCTGCGTCCTTTGTGTAACAAAGCCTGCAGCTTAATTAGATATTCTGTTAATGTGTTGCTTTGCAATCGTGTTCTTTATGGCCATAATGGTTGGCTTATAATTAGGGCTGGGTTTACACAGTGTATACAGTGATTGTTCTTCCCTCTTTCTCTTTTTCGTCCCTCCCCCCTTCATGCCCTTCTCTCAGGCGCATCTTACATTGTGAGCCGCCGTTCCCCTCTATGATCGGCGCAGTGGCTCAGGACCTGTTGAGGAAGCTGTTGGTCAAAGACCCCCACAAGAGACTGGGCTCTGGGCCCCGAAGGGCCGAAGACATCAAGACTCATGCCTTCTTCAAGGTGCTCGTCTTCACTCCTGCTCTGTCTCTAGGCCCATCTCACTCCCTCTCTCTATCTCCCAACTGCCACACACACACACTCTCACCATTCTCTTCCCATTGCTCTATATTCATAGGGTCTCAGTTGGTCAGACCTGGCTGAGAAGAAGGTAGTCAGCCCATTCAAACCAGAGATCAGGAGTGAGCTGGATACAGGGAACTTTGCTGAGGAGTTCACTGGCATGAATCCTCTCTACTCTCCAGCCAGCACCCCACCAAGCACTGATCGACTGTTCCAGGTACCCCTTACACCCTACCCTCTGCAATACGCAGAATACATACTCTGTGCCTACACAGTCACAGAAAGACACCTTTTGATAGTCCCTCCACAAAGAAGACTCTTCTCATTATGGTAGGAGACTATAACATAGTGTTAAGTACCTCAATGGACCGTAAAGGAAATCACTCTACAAACTATCATCACCGTGCCCTTAAGGAAATCACAAATATTATGGACACATTCGAAATAGTGGATATTTGGAGACTAAAAAATCCTGACCTAGTGAGATATACATGGAGGAGACTTAATCAAGCTAGTCGTCTTGACTACTTTCTTGTCTCGTTGTCTCTTGCATCAAAGGTTAAAAAAGTTTTAATAGGAGACAGAATGCGATCGGATCATCATCTAATTGCCTTCACATAACTCTTATAGAATTTCCATGTGTACGGGGATATTGGACATTTTAAGTTTACTGGAGGACAACTTATTTTTAACTAAGACAGAATAATTTATAACAGAATTGTTCCAGTATAATATAGGAACAGCAAATGCACTTATTGTTTGGCATACCTTTAAATGTACCATCGGAGGTCATTCAATTCAATATTCATCAATAATAAAAGCAGTTTCTGGCTAAAGAGACAAGACTAACAAGGGAAATACATGAACTAATAGTACAGGTAGATAGCAATAAAAACGATACTACAGAGCAGGGGTTCTTAAACTTTTTCAGCCTGGGACCCAAATGAGAAGTTCTGTGTTTTCCTGGGACCCAAGCTTACAAAAACATGCAACTATACGTAAATATCGATACTTTCATTGCCCCTATGACCATTAACAAATGCAACATAGACAAAGAACAATTAAATGAAATACCCATATAAAATAGCTATTAATGTTTATTTTTCCCCATTAAAACACTCTTACATATGTGTCTAGGTTGGACCTGTTGCTGTTAAAATACAATAATTCACTGGAATAAACTGATTGATCACATCACGCAGATGTAGACCATAAAACAGACGCACACACACAGTCCTAATGATAGTTGTGTGACTGGTTGAAGTTTTCAACAAGCAGGTCTATTCTGGGCTCAGTTTTTGACAGTTGAGAACCCTGACTCGCACAGGTATGTGGTGCCAAACTGGATCAGAACATCTACTGCTTTCTCAGTCAGTTTCTCAGCCTCAAAAAGCATCTTGCGTCTATCGGTTTATTCCAGTTCAGAATACAAATGATTGCTTGTATTTTAACAGCAACAGAGACACCGCTGCTAAGCAGAGATCGCACTGAACAGAGAGTAGAGACACCGCTGCTAAGCAGAGAGTGCACTAAACAGAGAGTAGAGACACCGCTGCTAAGCAGAGAGTGCACTAAACAGAGAGTAGAGACACCGCTGCTAAGCAGAGAGCACACTGAACAGAGAGTAGAGACACCGCTGCTAAGCAGAGAGCGCAATAAACAGAGAGTAGAGACACCGCTGCTAAGCAGAGAGTGCACTAAACAGAGAGTAGAGACACCGCTGCTAAGCAGAGAGTGCACTAAACAGAGAGTAGAGACACCGCTGCTAAGCAGAGAGCGCAATAAACAGAGAGTAGAGACACCGCTGCTAAGCAGAGAGCACACTGAACAGAGAGTAGAGACACCGCTGCTAAGCAGAGAGTGCACTAAACAGAGAGTAGAGACACCGCTGCTAAGCAGAGAGTGCACTAAACAGAGAGTAGAGACACCGCTGCTAAGCAGAGAGCGCAATAAACAGAGAGTAGAGACACCGCTGCTAAGCAGAGAGCACACTGAACAGAGAGTAGAGACACCGCTGCTAAGCAGAGAGCGCAATAAACAGAGAGTAGAGACACCGCTGCTAAGCAGAGAGCGCACTGAACAGAGAGTAGAGACACCGCTGCTAAGCAGAGAGCGCAATAAACAGAGAGTAGAGACACCGCTGCTAAGCAGAGAGCGCACTGAACAGAGAGTAGAGACACCGCTGCTAAGCAGAGAGTGCACTGAACAGAGAGTAGAGACACCGCTGCTAAGCAGAGAGCGCAATAAACAGAGAGTAGAGACACCGCTGCTAAGCAGAGAGCGCACTGAACAGAGAGTAGAGACACCGCTGCTAAGCAGAGAGCGCACTGAACAGAGAGTAGAGACACCGCTGCTAAGCAGAGAGCGCACTGAACAGAGAGTAGAGACACCGCTGCTAAGCAGAGAGTGCACTGAACAGAGAGTGCAGGGTCGCGACCCATACTTTAAGAAAGGCTGCTACAGAGTTACAAAATAAATTAAAGGGGAAAAAATTATAACTTGAAGAACTTATTCAAGAACAATCTAATGTAATCTATTAAAAAAATATAACAAACTGGATGGAATATGGAGAAAAATGCACAAAATACTTCCTGAACCTCCAACACAGGAACACTAACAAAAATAATTAGCAGAAACTCGTTACTGAAGACGGAGTCATCTATGATTCTCATTCTCCAAATGATATTTTCAAAGAGGAAGCTAAATATTTTAAGCAGTTGTTCTCTTTTCCATCTCATCCTCTCCCACTGATTGAAGAATTCTTTCCAAATAATACAAAAAATGGAAAATTAACAAATGTACAGAAAGATCAGTGCGAAGGCCAAATTACAGAGGAATAACTTTTTGAGCCTATTAAAACCTTTCAGTCTGGAAAAACCCCAGGGCTTGATGGCATACTGGTAGAGGTATATCAAGGCTTTTTTGATATACTAAAAGCTCCATTGTTAGATTGTTTTAACTACTCCTATAGAAATGGTAGTCTGTCAGATAATCAGCAGGAAGGTCTGATTTCACTATTATTAAAACAAGACCAAGATGGCAAATATAAAGATCCAATCTATTTAAAAAACTGGAGGCCCCTTACACTTCAATGTTGTGATGCAACAATAATAGCAAAATGCATAGCACTCAGAATTAAAAGGGTTTTACCAGGTATTGTTCATCCTGATCAGACAGGTTTTTTTACATGGACGATACATTGGAGATAATATACGACAACGACTATGAATAATATAACATCATGAAACATCTAAGAAGCCAGGCCTGGTATTTATAGCGGATTTTGAAAAGGCATTTGATAAAGTAAGACTGGATTTTATTTATAAATGCCTGGCTTTTTTTCAATTTCGGTGATTCTCTTATAAAATGGATAAAAGTAATATATAGCAACCCCAGCTGTTAAATAGTAAATAACGCCTACTTCTCAGAGTTTTGAATTGGATGTAATAAATGTATCACTAGTCACTTTAAACAATGCCACTTTCATCTCATATGTATATACTGCACTCTATGCCATCTACTGCATCCTACCTATGCCGTTCAGCCATCGCTCATCCATATATTTATATGTACATATTCTTATTCACTCCTTTACATTTGTGTGTATAAGGTAGTTATTGTTAGATTACTTGTTAGATATTACTGGATGGTCGGAACTAGAAGCACAAGCATTTTGCTACACTCGCATTAACATCTGCTAACCATGTGTATGTGACCAATAAAATTTGATTTGATTTTGAATTGCTAAGTGGAGTTTAACAAGGGTGTCCGCTGTCACCATATCTATTCATTATGGCCATCGAAATGCTATCTATTAAAATCAGATCCAATAACAACATTAGAGGATTAGAAATCAAAGGCTTAATAACAAAGGTGTCCATGTATGCAGATGACCCAAGTTTTATATTAAGTCTGCAAGCTAGATCCCTGCAATGTCTCATTGAAGATCTAGATAACTTTTATGGACTCTCTGGACTAAAAATCTAATTATGATAACTGTACAATATTATGTATTGGATCTTTAAAAAGCACAACTTTTACATTACCCAGCAGTTTACCTATAAAATGGGCTGCCGGTGAAGTAGCCATACTTGGTAGTCATATCACAAAATATATAAATAAGCTCTCCACAATGAATTTCAATAGAAAACTTGTAGACAAGATCCTGCAACCATGAAGAGGTAAATACCTGTCTGTTTATGGAAAATTGCCCTGATTTAACTCCTTAGTCATATCTCAGTTTACTCACTTACTTATGGCGCTGCCTACTCCTGATGCTTTGTTTTTCAAATCATATAAGCAAAAAATATGTTGCTTTATCTGGGACGCTAAACCAGACAAAATAATGCGTACTTATCTATATAATGAATATGAATTGGGTGGGTTGAGATTATTAAATATAAAAGCACTAAACCTCTCTCTCAAAGCTTCACTTATTCAAAAGTTTTACTTGAATCCTAAATAGTTCTCAAGTAGATTACTAAGAAAAGCTCATCCATTGTTTAAAAATGGCCTTTGTGCAGATTGCTATGTCTCATTTTCGATTAATTGAAAATGATACTTTTTTCAAAGTATCTCTCTTAAACAAGCATTGCAGAGCTGGCTACAATTTCAATTTCCTCCCCCTGAAAAGATAGAACAAATATTACTACAAATATTATGGCTGAACTCAAATGTGCTGGTTGACAAAATACCTCTTATTTATGGGAAGGGTATTTTGTTCTTAAATTATATTGTAAATTGGAATGGTAGAGTTATGTCTTTCATGGAGTTATCAGAATTGTACGGGAAGGTCTGCTCAATCCAAGAGTATAACCAATTGATTACAGCATTACCCCAAAAATGCAGGAGGCTGGTGGCAGCAGGAGGAGGTAGGGAACTGGTCTGTCTGCCCACTATAAAGGATCAAAACTTGCGGAGGAATAAAACTATCATAAATAGGAAAGTATACCAGTTTCATTTGAGGACCAGTATGTTGACAACTGTGCCATACAGATTGCAAAATAGTTGGGAAGAGATTTTTGATGTACCGATTCCATGGTACAATCAATCAACCAGTATTAGTTGATATATAAAACGGCGCAAGATTTAGGACTTTGTGCTTTTCAGCTAAAATTATTATATAGAATTCTTGCCACCAACAAAATGTTGAATATTTGGGGCATAAAATCATCCAAGCTCTGCAGATTTTGTTGTGAGGATACAGAATCAATAGACCATTTATTTTGGTATTGCCCTCAGGTAGCCTGTTTCTGGTCTCAGGTTCAGGAATGGCTGAAAATGCATGCTGTAGCATTGATCTAAAATTGACCCTAGCAATAGTACTGTTAGGAGATCTGGAGAGACCGGGTCAGTCAATTACTAATATACTAATACTCTTAGTAAAAGTATTTATCTTCACCTCGCAATCTGTGGATTCTATTCGATTAGATAGATTGAAATTCTACATTAAACATCACAGCATAGTTGAAAGATATACAGTGGGGAGAACAAGTATTTGAAACACTGCCGATTTTGCAGGTTTTCCTACTTACAAAGCATGTAGAGGTCTGTAATTTTTTATCATAGGTACACTTCAACTGTGAGAGACAGAATCTAAAACAAAAATCCAGAAAATCACATTGTATGATTTTTAAGTAATTAATTAGCATTTTATTGCATGACATAAGTATTTAAGTATCAGAAAAGCAGAACTTAATATTTGGTACAGAAACCTTTGTTTGCAATTACAGAGATCATACGTTTCCTGTAGTTCTTGACCAGGTTTTCACACACTGCAGCAGGGATTTTGGCCCACTCCTCCATACATACCTTCTCCAGATCCTTCAGGTTTCGGGGCTGTCGCTGTGCAATAAGGACTTTCAGCTCCCTCCAAAGATTTTCTATTGGGTTCAGGTCTGGAGACTGGTTAGGCCACTCCAGGACCTTGAGATGCTTCTTACGGAGCCACTCCTTAGTTGCCCTGGCTGTGTGTTTCGGGTCGTTGTCTTGCTGGAAGACCCAGCCACGACCCATCTTCAATGCTCTTACTGAGGGAAGGAGGTTGTTGGCCAAGATCTCGCGATACATGGCCCCATCCATCCTCCCCTCAATACGGTGCAGTCGTCCTGTCCCCTTTGCAGAAAAGCATCCCCAAAGAATTATGTTTCCACCTCCATGTTTCACGGTTGGGATGGTGTTCTTGGGGTTATACTCATCCTTCTTCTTCCTCCAAACACGAAGAGTGGAGTTTAGACCAAAAAGCTCTATTTTTGTCTCATCAGACCACATGACCTTCTCCCATTCCTCCTCTGGATCATCCAGATGGTCATTGGCAAACTTCAGACGGGCCTGGACATGCGCTGGCTTGAGCAGGGGGACCTTGCGTGCGCTGCAGGATTTTAATCCATGACGGCGTAGTGTGTTACTAATGGTTTTCTTTGAGACTGTGGTCCCAGCTCTCTTCAGGTCATTGACCAGGTCCTGCCGTGTAGTTCTGGGCTGATCCCTCACCTTCCTCATGATCATTGATGCCCCACGAGGTGAGATCTTGCATGGAGCCCCAGACCGAGGGTGATTGACTGTCATCTTGAACTTCTTCCATTTTCTAATAATTGCGCCAACAGTTGTTGCCTTCTCACCAAGCTGCTTGCCTATTGTCCTGTAGCCCATCCCAGCCTTGTGCAGGTCTACAATTGTATCCCTGATGTCCTTACACAGCTCTCTGGTCTTGGCCATTGTGGAGAGGTTGGAGTCTGTTTGATTGAGTGTGTGGACAGGTGTCTTTTATACAGGTAACCAGTTCAAACAGGTGCAGTTAATACAGGTAATGAGTGGAGAACAGGAGGGCTTCTTAAAGAAAAACTAACAGGTCTGTGAGAGCCGGAATTCTTACTGGTTGGTAGGTGATCAAATACTTATGTCATGCAATAAAATGCAAATGAATTACTTAAAAATCATACAATGTGATTTTCTGGATTTTGTAGATTCCGGAATTTTAGATTCCGTCTCTCACAGTTGAAGTGTACCTATGATAAAAATTACAGACCTCTACATGCTTTGTAAGTAGGAAAATCGGGAGTGTATCAAATACTTGTTCTCCCCACTGTATATGTTGCGTAGAAATCCAAAGAGGGTGGCCAGCAGAGATAGGTGGGATGGGCTGAGGGAAGCTGAGGGTTGGGATATGGAATTGGAGACAAGTGGGAGTGGAGTTGCTGGGCAGGAGATAGAATGATGGTCAAAAATAAAGTATAAAAAATAAAGTCAAAATAAAACGTAAGTTTGAATGACACTGATGGGAAGTGTTTTTACAGCTAATGCTGGTTTGCCTGAGGCTGATGCTGATGTTTGTACACATGCAAATACACACACTCTCATTCAAATACACACATACACGGACACACACATATGTAAATAGTGCCAGACATGCTCTCAAACATATACAGTTGGCCTTGCTGTTTTGATTTTAGTTGTCCTTGATGTTCTTTGTTTTTTTTGCACTGTTTTCTGTTTACTTTTGTCTTTCTTTTTTCTCATGAGCTAATTTTCTTGGTTGGTGCATAGGGGGTGTTCTTGGGGGTGGTGAATGGAATTAATTTAATTTTTAATAAAACATTTCTTGGGGGGGGTGACTGTGGGAGGGGTCTCGTAGTTGTTGAGCGGCTTCACTGCAAGTATATTGTATGTTTTGGGTGTTCAATAAAATAAAAAGACTCTTCTCTTCCATTTCAGGGCTACTCTTTCGTTGCTCCCTCCATTCTGTTCAACAAGAACGTGGTGATGGGGGACTTCATGGAGGGCCAGATGGGAGCAGAGCGGCCGGGCTCATCCACTGTCCGTCGCAGTGCTATGTTAGCGGTATGGATCTAGTCCTCACATGGCTGTCGGAAAGCCAGTGCTATGTTAGCGGTATGGATCTAGTCCTCACATGGCTGTAGGAAAGCCAGTGCTATGTTAGAGGTATGGATCTAGTCCTCACATGGCTGTAGGAAAGCCAGTGCTATGTTAGAGCTATGGATCTAGTCCTCACATGGCTGTAGGAAAGCCAGTGCTATGTTAGAGCTATGGATCTAGTCCTCACATGGCTGTAGGAAAGCCAGTGCTATGTTAGAGGTATGGATCTAGTCCTCACATGGCTGTAGTAAAGCAAGTGCTATGTTATAGGTATGGATCTAGTCCTCACATGGCTGTAGGAAAGCCAGTGCTATGTTAGAGGTATGGATCTAGTCCTCACATGGCTGTAGGAAAGCCAGTGCTATGTTAGAGGTATGGATCTAGTCCTCACATGGCTGTAGGAAAGCCAGTGCTATGTTAGAGCTATGGATCTAGTCCTCACATGGCTGTAGGAAAGCCAGTGCTATGTTAGAGCTATGGATCTAGTCCTCACATGGCTGTAGGAAAGCCAGTGCTATGTTAGAGGTATGGATCTAGTCCTCACATGGCTGTAGGAAAGCCAGTGCTATGTTAGAGGTATGGAACTAGTCCTCACATGGCTGTAGGAAAGCCAGTGCTATGTTAGAGGTATGGAACTAGTCCTCACATGGCTGTAGGAAAGCCAGTGCTATGTTAGAGGTATGGAACTAGTCCTCACATGGCTGTAGGAAAGCCAGTGCTATGTTAGAGGTATCGAACTAGTCCTGACCTGGCTGTATGAATGTTGTTAGGTGAATGTATTATGTCAGGTCTTGCTGGTTGGCCTGAGCTCAATCTGAGCTGCTTTAATAAATATCCGTCCAGCCAGCAATTTAAAGATTTAACAATTTAAAGATTTGGACACATTCTACAGTTTCCTGTGCAGTTGTATTTGACTTCCCTCTCTTGTCCTCTGCAGGACTCTACGTTCTTCCAGCTGTATGAGCTGTGCCTGCAGGGGGCGCCCCTGGGCGAGGGCAGCTTCTCTGTGTGCAGGAAGTGTCGACACCACCAGAGTGGCCATGAGTACGCCGTTAAGATCATCAGCCGCAGGTGAGTCAGCCGGGGTGTGGCGCTGGCTGAGACTCTGTCACTCGCTAATGCAATGTGTCATTGTTACACCAGCATGATGAATTACACACTTCACGCTGCTGTGTTTTAATGCCTATTCCATGGCATTTTGTTATTTATTTATTTTATTTTAAGGGGGTAGGGCGCTTGGCATTACCAACCACAGTATTTTTCAGACCAGTTAGTACATACTAGCAACACGCATAACCACCAAACCAGACAGGCAAATTCATGGAAGCTAAGACAACCCAAGCCAAGGACAAATCATCTTAAATCTACAGTTTTATATAGAGCCATAGCTGAATGGAACTCTTTACCAATCCATATTTCTCAGGCAAAAAGTAAATCCACCTTCAAGAAAAAAATAAAAGCGCATCTAATGTGATAGACCATATGACTGGACAGGAAATAGAAAGCATCAACTGAATGTTAAATGTGTTTCCTGTCAGGTATTTTAATTGTCTATATTGTCTACTTGTTGAATATTTGTGAAGTCTTGATTTGTGTTTGTAATGTCTTGTTAATTGGTGTTGGACCCCAGGAAGATTAGCTAGCGTTACGGCGTTAGCTAATGGTGATCCTAATAAAATTACAACAAAAAAATGACCACAGCTGTTTTATAGGCTGTTTGGCGCACTGAGGTGCTTTGTGTTGTTGATCTTTAATGTGTGAATGCCTTGGAACCCTCTCTCTCTCTCCTGCTTGTTAGAATGGAAGTGAACACTCAGAGGGAGATTGCTGCCCTCAGGCAGTGTGAGGCTCACCCCAACATTGTCAAACTGCATGAGGTCTACACTGATCAGGTATAGAAGGATGATATTATGCACATGCACGCACCTTCAAGCACTAACAACTACAGGCACGCACCTTCAAGCACTAACAACTACAGGCACGCACCTTCAAGCACTAATAACTACAGGCACCCACCTTCAAGCACTAACAACTACAGGCACGCACCTTCAAGCACTAACAACTACAGGCACCCACCTTCAAGCACTAACAACTACAGGCACGCACCTTCAAGCACTAACAACTACAGGCACGCACCTTCAAGCACTAATAACTACAGGCACCCACCTTCAAGCACTAACAACTACAGGCACGCACCTTCAAGCACTAACAACTACAGGCACGCACCTTCAAGCACTAACTACAGGCACCCACCTTCAAGCACTAACAACTACAGGCACGCACCTTCAAGCACTAACAACTACAGGCACCCACCTTCAAGCACTAACAACTACAGGCACGCACCTTCAAGCACTAACAACTACAGGCACGCACCTTCAAGCACTAACTACAGGCACCCACCTTCAAGCACTAACAACTACAGGCACGCACCTTCAAGCACTAACAACTACAGGCACCCACCTTCAAGCACTAACAACTACAGGCACGCACCTTCAAGCACTAACTACAGGCACCCACCTTCAAGCACTAACAACTACAGGCACGCACCTTCAAGCACTAACAACTACAGGCACCCACCTTCAAGCACTAACAACTACAGGCACGCACCTTCAAGCACTAACTACAGGCACGCGCCTTCAAGCACTAACAACTACAGGCACGCACCTTCAAGCACTAACTACAGGCACCCACCTTCAAGCACTAACAACTACAGGCACGCACCTTCAAGCACTAACAACTACAGGCACCCACCTTCAAGCACTAACAACTACAGGCACCCACCTTCAAGCACTAACAACTACAGGCACCCACCTTCAAGCACTAACAACTACAGGCACCCACCTTCAAGCACTAACAACTACAGGCACCCACCTTCAAGCACTAACAACTACAGGCACGCACCTTCAAGCACTAACAACTACAGGCACCCACCTTCAAGCACTAACAACTACAGGCACGCACCTTCAAGCACTAACAACTACAGGCACGCACCTTCAAGCACTAACAACTACAGGCACGCACCTTCAAGCACTAACAACTACAGGCACCCACCTTCAAGCACTAACAACTACAGGCACCCACCTTCAAGCACTAACAACTACAGGCACCCACCTTCAAGCACTAACAACTACAGGCACCCACCTTCAAGCACTAACAACTACAGGCACCCACCTTCAAGCACTAACAACTACAGGCACCCACCTTCAAGCACTAACAACTACAGGCACGCACCTTCAAGCACTAACAACTACAGGCACGCACCTTCAAGCACTAACAACTACAGGCACCCACCTTCAAGCACTAACAACTACAGGCACCCACCTTCAAGCACTAACAACTACAGGCACGCACCTTCAAGCACTAACAACTACAGGCACCCACCTTCAAGCACTAACAACTACAGGCACGCACCTTCAAGCACTAACTACAGGCACCCACCTTCAAGCACTAACAACTACAGGCACGCACCTTCAAGCACTAACAACTACAGGCACCCACCTTCAAGCACTAACAACTACAGGCACGCACCTTCAAGCACTAACAACTACAGGCACCCACCTTCAAGCACTAACAACTACAGGCACGCACCTTCAAGCACTAACAACTACAGGCACGCACCTTCAAGCACTAACAACTACAGGCACGCACCTTCAAGCACTAATAACTACAGGCACGCACCTTCAAGCACTAACAACTACAGGCACCCACCTTCAAGCACTAACAACTACAGGCACGCACCTTCAAGCACTAACAACTACAGGCACGCACCTTCAAGCACTAATAACTACAGGCACGCACCTTCAAGCACTAACAACTACAGGCACCCACCTTCAAGCACTAATAACTACAGGCACGCACCTTCAAGCACTAATAACTACAGGCACCCACCTTCAAGCACTAACAACTACAGGCACGCACCTTCAAGCACTAACAACTACAGGCACGCACCTTCAAGCACTAACAACTACAGGCACGCACCTTCAAGCACTAATAACTACAGGCACGCACCTTCAAGCACTAACAACTACAGGCACCCACCTTCAAGCACTAACAACTACAGGCACGCACCTTCAAGCACTAACAACTACAGGCACGCACCTTCAAGCACTAATAACTACAGGCACGCACCTTCAAGCACTAACAACTACAGGCACCCACCTTCAAGCACTAACAACTACAGGCACGCACCTTCAAGCACTAACAACTACAGGCACGCACCTTCAAGCACTAACAACTACAGGCACCCACCTTCAAGCACTAACAACTACAGGCACGCACCTTCAAGCACTAACAACTACAGGCACGCACCTTCAAGCACTAACAACTACAGGCACCCACCTTCAAGCACTAACAACTACAGGCACGCACCTTCAAGCACTAACAACTACAGGCACCCACCTTCAAGCACTAACAACTACAGGCACGCACCTTCAAGCACTAACAACTACAGGCACGCACCTTCAAGCACTAACAACTACAGGTACTTTCTTTCTCTTCTCCTTGGCTGTGTTTACTTACAAGGTTTCAGGTCTTGAATCACAATAATGTTTGACATTTGGGGTATTTATTGGGGAACTTAATCAATCATGCAGCAAGAAACTATTTTCTCATCATACAACCTTATTATTTTCTCTCTCCCCACCCCCTCTTTTCCATCTCCCCCCCACCTCCCTCTCTTTCCCCATCCTCCCTCCTTCTCTCTCCCTCCTCTCTCTCAGTTCCATACATACCTGGTGATGGAGCTGCTGCGTGGGGGGGAGCTGCTGGAGAGGATCAAGAAGAAGAAGCTGTTTGGGGAATCAGAGGCCAGTCAGCTGCTCAGGAGCCTGGTGTCAGCTGTCGGCTTCATGCACGAGGCTGGAGTGGTGCATAGAGACCTCAAACCAGAGGTGGGCCAACAGACAGACACAGACAGCGAGAGAGAGGGAGTCTAAATATATTCTATAGAAATGTATGGCCCGAAAGAAGTCATTGAGTTTGCTGCAATAGTACTCTGTACCAACCAAAGCCTGTAGCCAGTGAGTATGATGAGATCAAAGTCTTTAGCAATGCTGTAAAAACCACTAAGCATGGCCTATCAGGTTTATGATTTTATTTTGTTGGTTCAGGCTAAAATAAATTGACATTTGTTGCTCCATTACATCAGCCAGTGACTGTAACCTTCTGATGACTGTGTTGTTCTTGCACGGCCCACTCACTTCTCGCTCGCTCTCTTTCTCTTTCCTTTTCTCTTTTTCAGAATGTGCTGTTTGCAGACGAGGGGGAGGACTCGGTGCTGAAGGTGATAGATTTTGGTTTTGCCCGGCTGTGCCCTGCGGGCAGCGCCCCCCTGCAGACTCCCTGCTTCACACTGCAGTATGCTGCTCCTGAGCTCTTCCACAGCACCGGTTACGACCAGGCCTGCGACCTCTGGAGCCTTGGGGTCATCCTGGTACTTACTCTCCTAACCTGACTCTGTAATGTGTCATTAGTAAAACTAATTATCGTTATGTTATTAATGACTGTGTGTGTCCGTCCGTCCGGCAGTACACCATGCTGTCAGGACAGGTGCCCTTCCAGAGTAAGCAACAGCAGCGAGCGGGGATGACCTCATCTTATGCTGTTGACATCATGCATAAAATTAAAGAGGGAGACTTCTCGTTGGCTGGAGAAGCCTGGAAGGGTGTGTCAGGGGAGGCTAAAGAGCTTGTGAAAGGTATGTTCTGAATCCCTTACATTATCCTTATTCACTCATTGACATGATCCAAATCACATTTTATTTGTCACATGTGCCGAATACAACAGGTGTAGCCTTACAGTGAAATGCTTACTTACAAGCCCTTAACCAACAATGCTTTGAGAAGTTTTTTTAGAAAAAAAAGTGTTTAATAAAAAATAGAAAATAAAAAGTAACAAATAATTAAACAGCAGCAGTAAAATAGCAAGGCTATATACAGGGAGTACCGGTACAGAGTCAATGTGCGGGGGCACTGGTTAGTTGAGTTAATTGAGGTAATATGTACATGTAGGTAGAGTTAAAGTAAATATCCAAAGATAATAAACAGAGTAGCAGCAGCGTAAAAGAGGGGTCTGGGTAGCCCTTTGATTAGCTGTTCAGGAGTCTTATGACTTTGGGGTAGAAGCTGTTATTAAGAAGCCTTTTGGACCTAGACTTGGCGCTCCTGTACCGCTTGCTGTGCGGTAGCAGAGATAACAGACTAGCTGGAGTCTTTGACAATTTTTAGGGCTTTCCACTGACACCGCCTGGTATAGAGGTCCTGGATGGCAGGAAGCTTGGCCCCAGTGATGTACTGGGCCGTACGCACTACCCTCTGTAGTGCTTTGCGGTCGGAGGCCAAGCATTTGCCATGCCAGGCAGTGATGCAACCAGTCAGGATGCTCTTGATGGTGCAGCTGTAGAACCTTTTGAGGATCTGAGGACCCATGCTAAATCTTTTCAGTCTCCTGAGGGAGAATAGGCTTTGTCGTGCACTCTTCACGACTATCTTAGTGTGTTTGGACCATGTTAGTTTGTTGGTGATGTAGACACCAAGGAACTTGAAGCTCTCCAACCTGCTCCGCTGCAGCCCCGTCAATGAGAATGGGGGCGTGCTCGGTCCTCCTTTTCCTGTAGTCGACAATCATCAATCAATCACGATGCAATTATTCCTTCTCCATTCACTCAATCTTTTAAACATTTCCCCCGTCTTTATCTGTCCCTGCCCCTCCCTGCTCCTTCCTTTCCTCTCTCTCTCCCTCTTCTAAACTAACCCCCCTCCCTTCCCAACCTTTCATATTTTTCATTTTTGCTTTCCCTCCCTAACTCTTCTAAACCTCCCTCCTTCCCTCACTAACTCTTCTAAACCTCCCTCCTTCCCTCACTAACTCTTCTAAACCTCACTCCTTCCCTCACTAACTCTTCTAAACCTCACTCCTTCCCTCACTAACTCTTCTAAACCTCCCTCCCTCCTTCCCTCACTAACTCTTCTAAACCTCATTCCTTCCCTCACTAACTCTTCTAAACCTCACTCCTTCCCTCACTAACTCTTCTAAACCTCCCTCCCTCCTTCCCTCACTAACTCTTCTAAACCTCATTCCATCCCTCACTAACTCTTCTAAACCTCCCTCCTTCCCTCACTAACTCTTCTAAACCTCCCTCCTTCCCTCACTAACTCTTCTAAACCTCACTCCTTCCCTCACTAACTCTTCTAAACCTCACTCCTTCCCTCACTAACTCTTCTAAACCTCACTCCTTCCCTCACTAACTCTTCTAAACCTCACTCCTTCCCTCACTAACTCTTCTAAACCTCACTCCTTCCCTCACTAACTCTTCTAAACCTCACTCCTTCCCTCACTAACTCTTCTAAACCTCCCTCCTTCCCTCACTAACTCTTCTAAACCTCACTCCTTCCCTCACTAACTCTTCTAAACCTCCCTCCTTCCCTCACTAACTCTTCTAAACCTCACTCCTTCCCTCACTAACTCTTCTAAACCTCACTCCTTCCCTCACTAACTCTTCTAAACCTCACTCCTTCCCTCACTAACTCTTCTAAACCTCACTCCTTCCCTCACTAACTCTTCTAAACCTCCCTCCTTCCCTCACTAACTCTTCTAAACCTCACTCCTTCCTGTTTGTGTTCAGGGCTTCTGACGGTGGATCCAGAGAGGCGTCTCAAGCTGTCTGCTCTGAGAGAGAACAGCTGGCTGCAGGGCGGGGCCATCCTATCCTCCACCCCCCTCTGCACCCCAGATGTGCTAGAGTCCAGCGGCCCCATCGTCCGCTCTTATGTCAACGCCACCTACAAGGTAATGGAATTCCAGTGGGAAGAAAGTATACATTTTCTATAACCAGTAGATTACATTCCTTGTGTTCTTTTATTTATATATATGTTTTGTATTTTTTGAATCTCCCAATCAAATCAAAGTTTATTTGCCATATGCAGAGTATAGCGTATAGTACGCATTATAATTAAATGCTTACTCACTCGCCAGCTCTCCTCTCCAACAGTGCAACATCTATAAAGTATTCAATCAAAAGTTAAGTTAAATGTAGTAGTAAAACAAATAGAGAACACAATATAAAATAACACCATAGGAATATAATAAAGGGTATGCGCAATATAATGACAATAGAGAAATAACCACAATAGAGAAATATAATGGAGGTGTATGTGCGTTGTAATAGAATAGGTAGGTTATATTTAAGCAGTAAGGCCAGAAGTGTGGCATATGGCCAATATACCACTGCTAAGGGCTGTTCTTCAGCACGGCGGAGTGCCTAGACACAGCCCTGAACCGTGGTATATTGGCCATATACCACAAACCCCAGAGGTGCCTTATTGCTATTATAAACTGGTTACCAACGTAATTAGAGCAGTAAAAATAAATGTTTTGTTGTACCCGTGGTAAACGGTCTGATATACCACGGCTGTCAGCCAATCAGCATTCGGAGCTCAATTCACCCAGTTTATAATTTTGTATGTACTATTGTATGTACATCCTCTCTCTATTAGGCGTTCAACAAGGGGAAGAGGGAGGGCTTCTTTCTGAAGAGTGTTGACAACGCCCCCCTTGCAAAGCGACGCAAGCTCAAGATGACAAGTACAGGTGTGGAGACTCGACGGAGCTCCTCTTGCTCATCCTCTTCCTCCTCTTCCTCAGCTGCCTCTGCCACCGCAACAAACTCAAAAACACAGCCACCACACCAAACTCTGTCCCCGAAGCTAGAAAAGCACTAGAAGGGGAGTAGGGGGAAGAGTGGGAGGAATAAAGTTAGGAGAAGGAAGCACATTAATTCAGATATGACAGATTGGGATACTGTCTCTGAAAGACCAGAGATGACTTGATTTGAATTCCAAAGTCATCTAGAATCTCCAAATTCTAAGTCTAAGAGCTTTTTTATGAACCAACTAAGAGACTAGTTAAATATTTAAGGATTCACCTCCCTGTTTTCTAGAAAGATGATGCTATTTGCGTTATCGTAATGATGCAATGACTTTATCTATATGTGTTTATACCATTTGCAGTAAACTGCAGTAGCTTGTACCATCTCATTTAATTTTCTCAAGAAATTAACTAACATGTAATTTCTTGAATGGAAATAAGCTTTAGATCAGTGTTTTCATAACTCCGGTCTAGAGGATAAATATCAGTATGGTAGGTTATGGAAGACTGTTGGCTTTAAGGTCATACTAATGAAGGTTTCAGTGACCTTGCCAGGGTGACGATGATGAGCATGCAGTTATCCTGATGTTAACATGTTCTCAGTACCAGAGGGAGGGAGGGAGGGAGGGAGGCAGGGTGGCGGGAGGGAGAGGTAAAGGGAAATGAGGAGCCATAATGAGCACAAGCCATATATACATAGGGAGGTCATGACCTCTACACCGGAGCACTTGTAGATACATACACAGCACTCATCGCATGACAAACCGAGGCAGTGGTTAGGAGTCTGTTGGAAGTCTCTCACTGTATCTAATGGTGTGGTTGAGATTGAGAAATAATGGTGCTACTGTACGATATAAAATAAAATCTATTATTATTACTGCGGACAGCTGTTCAAGTGAACTTTGACCCTGCGTGATGATCCCAGTCCATGGGACGCAGTCTTTGTGACCCAGATGTCCCATACTGCCAATTTACAGGAACCTTAGTATCATTCCCTTTGGCTTGAGATTTCAGCGTTCTATTGACATTGGTCTCGCTGTGTATACTTAACTGGTTCACTGCAAATCAAATAACGGCATCCATTGTCCTGTGTGTGTGTACATGTGTGCTTCATTAATTAACAACCATCATGATTCTGACTAAATAAGATAAGACGGGGAAATAAAACACTGGGTTATGATAAACATTCTGATTTTATATTATATTATCATACACAGATGACAGTGCCCTACAGCTCATGGGGTTGAGTTCTTATGAGCAGAGCAACTTTTCGCTATATTTCTCAAAGGGACAAATCAAAATATTAATTATTTTGTACTGTGAGTAAGAATTGTCACCCTGATTGAAAGAATTTAGTGTTTTTTTAAGACATTTCGGTATTTTATCATTGAATGTCAGTTACACTGATCATTTACCAATCAATTTTTTACCCAAATATATTGACTGTTGATTAGATTTGTACCTGGATATTGCACAAATGTAGTCATTTAATCAGTGATACACATTTCAGCTTTAAACACAGTGCTTATTTGAGTATTTATTACATTTTATGGGTTGTGATGTGTGTTTCTGATGCTGTGGTAATGGTTTTCAGACTGATTTACCTTTGGTGGGTTTGAGTGTATGTACTGTATGCATGTTGATTGGTTTGCGTGTGCGCAGCGTGACTGGTTCTGGGTATTATATGTGCTCTTTTCCTTAGTCTCCAGATAAACCATTATTGCAGGTTAATGTAGTAAATATCATTTTTATTAGTTATTTCTTATAAACATTATTTTGTGTCGGGAACTGTGCTTTTGTTCTATGCTATTGTTTGTATTTTCATTTGGCTGTTGATGTCGTATGTTGTCTTTTTAATGTTATGAATTTGAGATACTATTTTTAATGAGCTACTGCCCATTCCATGTATTGTTGTCCTTTTTGGCAAAAGATATTAAATGTTCTTCAAAGCATATCATGATATTGAGATACACTATGTCACAATAACTTGTAATGCTTTGTTTTGTGTCGAACACTTAAATGTGGAGAAAAATAAATGATTTTACTCAATATTTATTCATTTTCTTCAGTTCTTAGTCTCTTACATAAATTTGCCGTGAGTCTTTTTGCTTAGGAGATAATGATTGATGTATATTTTTAATTCAACTTTGTCTTGAATTTTATGCATCCAGGAAATATTTGTTACATGAGGTACAGTATCGGTTGTGACAGTTGACAGAAATTGACTTTAGTGTTAATGTAACCAGTAGGGGACAGTAGGGTGCTTACCAGTAGCAGGCCAACAGGCACAATGAGCCATTGAAAACCAATAGACAACATGGCTATAACTTGATTATCATTTTGAAATTAATCAAAACTATACTTGAGTGGATCATTTAAATGGGAAATTGTGATATATTGAACGTGACACAGATGGATATGGATGAAACTAAATCAAAACCATTCCAATAATTTCAGTACAATCTGCAGTCTTGGAAATGACCCAAGGCATGAGCCTGCCTTTGGTAAGAGAGCACGCGAACACACACACACACACACACACACTGGGATGGATTAAATGTATACGTGAGCAGATACAGCTAGCCCTTTAACACAGATCCACGCAAACTGCTTTGGCAGACCCCAGAGCCCTGCAAATACCACACATAGACTTTGTCTTACATTCCTCCACCAAGCTTTTAAATAATTAAAACAGTAGAGAAGCTCTACTCGTGTCAATGCATCAAGGTTGATTTCATGGCAGACCAACCACTCTCTATTCTCTGCCATCAAAATTGTATTATTTATTTCTAAAAACTCCTTTCATTATTAAGTACCGGTACCTAAACATGACTTCTGTGCACCATATAACCCGAGGAGGAAACATTCCATCACCAGCATGTTCTATACTGAACCCAAACAGTTCCAGTGCTATCAGGTAGAAAAGGCAAAACCAGCAATCATGTGACTGGAGGCCAAGAGGGTGTCCGCATGCAAGGTCACTGGTGGTGAGTGCTCATTTGTAAGCCCAAGCACTAGAGTCACATTGACGGATGTGTTGCTGGCGCAGGGGAAAACATGGAAGGAATATGCGTAAGCAAGGCTAACATACAGTGCCTATCGAAAGTCTACACCCCTCTTGGATTTCTTCACATTTTATTGTTACAAAGTGGGATTGAATTGTCATTTTTTTTATCAACGATCTCCACAAATTCTAATTTTTTTTAAAGATTCATGAAATACAAAACAATAATATACCTTGATTAGATAAGTATTCACCCCGCTGAGTCAATACATGTTAGAAACACCTTTTGCAGCGATTACAGCTGTGAGTCTTCTTCAGGAAAAATCCTAGGGGAAAACCTACTTCAGTTTACTTTACACCAGTAACCAGGAGAGGAATTTACCTTTCAGCAGGACAATAACCTACAAAACAGCCAAATCTACACTGGAGTTGCTTACCAAGACGACAGTAAATGTTCCTGAGTGGGCAAGTTACAGTTTTGACTTAAATCTTCTTGAAAATCTGTGGCAAGACTTGAAATTGGCTGTTCAGCAATGATCAACAACCAACTTGACAGAGTGAGGCTCCCTGGTCTTGTAGTTGAATCTGTTTGAAATTCAGTACTTGACTGAGGGACCTTACAGATGTTGTATGGGGACAGAGGAAGAAGTAGTCATTAAAAAATTATGTCAACCCCTATTATTTCACACATAGTGAGTTCATATAACTTCTTATGTGATTTGTTAAGATACATTTTACATCTGAACTAATTTAGGCTTGTCTAAACAAAGGGGGAGAATACTTTTGCAACAACGATATTTTAGTTATTCTAAAAATGTTATTTTAACTTTGATATTATGGAGTATTTTGTGTAGATCAATGACAAAACATTACAATTAAATCTATTTCAATCCCACTGTAACGCAACAAAATGTGAAAAACGTTCAAGGGGGTGTAGAATTTCTATAGGCACTGTATAAGCTAAATCTACATATAGGCTATTTATCCATTGTGTGTGTGTGTGCGTGCGTGCGTGCGTGCGTGCGTGCGTGCGTGCGTGCGTGCGTGCGTGCGTGCGTGCGTGCGTGGGTGGGTGGGTGTGTGTGCACTTCTCCATACAGCATGTGTGGGTGGCAGTGTTAGTGTCCTTATGCTTTGGGAGATGTCTTGCTGAATACTGCATTAGCCATCTGTCATAAGGAGAAGAGGAGGTAAGAGTGATCCTCAGTGTCTGTCCTGTCCCCTTTTACCTCTCCCTGCCTCTCACTCAATGACATTTACACAAGACACTTTAATATTGCAACAGTCAACATCTGTGAGTAGGTCTGAGACATCTGACTTAGAGAGTGTGTGAACAGTACACACACACCCAATCACAGTACACTCTCTCTCTCCTTTTCCTGTCATTGCGGTGAGCGTCCACTTTACCACTGGCAGTTAAATAGCTTGAAAAATAACAAAACTATCTTTCATTGTTTTTTATGCCAAGACTTTTTAAACGTTAATACACATTTCATTTGAATAGCTCGGCTGTTGAGAGCCTTGGCTTATCATGATCAGTGATCAATATTGAATTGGATTATATTTAGGAACAGATTTAAATTTAGGGGAGGATTGCCAAAATTGATTTGGATTATATTTAAGGACCGATTTAAATTTAGGGAGGGTTGTCAAACTGTTTGTTTTGCTTTGGGGAGGGTTGTGTTGTTTTTTATTGGGCACAGGGGAGGGAATTGCGTTTTTTCCCTGGTTTACAATTGCTCTTTTGCGAATATTTCTTCCATCCTAGCCAAATTTCCTCATCTGCTTGCGGGCACCATCCTTATACCAAGGTGTTTTGGTATTTCCCTTATGCACTACGCTTTTCCGCGCGCTAACTTTTACTATGCCACAGGTCAATATAGTCTACCAGTGTAACTGTATATCCTGCCCTGTATCCACCATTCATAGTGTCAATAGTGGTAGGTGGATCGTTTGTCTGGATCTGCAATAGACCAACTAGCAATCATACCACACATAAAAGTATTTAAAGCTGCATACATTTTCAATATGAATCCACAAGAACAAATGGGAATAGCTGATAGGCAGCAGACCGGAGAGGCCAGGTGCATTATTGTGCATGAAAGAACAATGAAGACATGAAGCATGCAGTTCAAAAAGCCCCCCTATTGATTGGGACAATACAACTATCCTACCCAAGTCTAACTTACAACAACACCACAATTTAAGTTATAATTGCATTATTGTTTTCAAGAGTGCAAAATTCTGCAGTGAAAATGTCATTTGAATAGTGATTTGTGATTTGAAGGTTTCATTCCATTTGGATCAGTTGTGGGCCTAATCTCAACAATTTATAAGGTCTAGAAAAGCACAGTAGCATTCTGGCTGTATTTTTACTTCTGATACTGAATGCGCTGTCTGTTGCAGATCATGATTCTCCCAAGTCATCCTATAATAATATGGCCACATAGCTCCTGGCAGGCCCAGTTTTTCAGGAAAGCTTAATAAATTCTCTGCATCCTCCAATCCGAGCGGCTATTATGTGATAACCATCTTATGGGTTGATATAAATACTTTCCCCAAAACCTTCTCAATTAAATGTTAACTGCAAAGTAGGCTTACCTGGCAGAAGTATATCACGAGTAAGTATATAAATTGTATCTACTATTTGTTATTTTAAAATTTTCCCATGAAATGAGCAGCAGCAGTACAGAACCATCACTAGCCCTTATATTAGATGCACATTCCTCACTTGCTATATGTGCAATTAAAGGGCAAGATGCGCAATTAAAGGGGAATTACACTCACAAATCCAAATGTGTTTGTATTCTTCCAGACCTAAAATAAATGTGTCTTATGTGATTTA
This sequence comes from Salvelinus namaycush, assembly GCF_016432855.1. Classification (NCBI taxonomy): domain Eukaryota; kingdom Metazoa; phylum Chordata; class Actinopteri; order Salmoniformes; family Salmonidae; genus Salvelinus; species Salvelinus namaycush. Next base: position 29,269,182 of record NC_052332.1, read on the forward strand.
AGCATTGACATGGACTCAGAGCTGGTGCCTATATATGCAGGGAGTCAGGAAGCAGGTGCAGAAGGTGAGTTTATTAATAAGAAACATGATGATAAACAAAACAGGAGTAGCGTACTGAACGTAAACAAAACCAATACTGCCTGAAGACTGAGGCTACTGAGGGCTAAATAAAGGGGAACTAATCAAGGTAATGATGAAGTCCAGGTGTGCATAACGATGGGGAGCAGGTGTGCGTAATGATGGTTGCCAGATGTGCATAATATGGGTTGCTAGGACCGGTGATTAGTAAACCGGCGACATCGAGCGAGAGAGGGAACCGGAGTAAGCGTGACAGTACCCTCCCCTCCCATCTCCGATGCTCGGCTCCAGACATAGGACGGCTCCAAGGGCGAGGAGCGGGCCGGTCCGGACGGCGGAGATGGCAATCGAAGACAATGTTGGGGTTCAGGATATCGGCCTCTGGAACCCAACAGCGCTCCTCTGGGACATACCGTTCCCAGTCCACCAGGTACTGAAGCCTACCCCCACAACGTTGGGAGTCCAGTAGGGACCTGATGGCATAGGCAGCGGGGACCACGAACCACCTGCCTGGGGAGGGAAACATGAAAAGAGGGTGAGATCCGGTAGTTGGTGGGGAGTTGTAAATGGTAAGTTACCTCATTAACCCTCCAGGGGACATTGAAGGGCCCCACAAACCGGGGGCTCAGCTTCCGGCAGGGCAGGCAGAGCGGGAGGTTCCTGGTGGAGAGCTACGTGGTCCGCCTGATCCTTCTGACGGCGGACAGCGCGCTCGAGCCTCACGTGGGCATCGTTCCATACTTTCTCTGCACGTTGGAACTACTCTGTCCACTGCAGGGGCCTCGGTCTGGCTCGGAGTCCACAGAGCCAGGGCCGGCTGATATCCGAGGACGCACTGGAAGGGAGTCAGCCCAGTGGAGGAGTGACGAAGTGAGTTCTGGGCGTATTCTGCCCAGGGAAGGAACCGGGCCCACTCCCCCTGCCGGTCCTAGCAGTGACTCCTTAGGAACCTCCCCAGCTCCTGGTTGGTCCTCTCCACCTGCCTGTTGGACTGAGGCCGGTGTCCGGGATGTGAGGATAACCGTGGCCCCCAGCTTCTTCATAAAGGCTTTCCAGGCCCGCGACGTGAATTGAGGACCATGGTCAGAAACGATGTCCTCCGGAAGGACATCGTGCCTGAAGACTTGCTGGAATAGTGCCTCAGAGACCTAGAAAGCGATAGGTAGACCGGAGAGAGGGATAAAACGGCAGGATTTAGAGAATCTGTCAACAACGACCATAACAGTGGTTAAACAATCAGAAATTGCGAGATCAGTTACAAAGTCTTCGGACAGATGTGACCAAGGCCGCTGAAGCATAGGAAGGGGAAGTAGTTTTCCTGCTGGAGCGTGCCGGGGAGATTTGGATTGGATACCAACGGTGCATGAGTTAACATAGAGAGAGGGATGTCCTGCACCAAGGTGGGCCACCAGTATTTACCGGAGAGGGATTGGATGATGCGGGTGATACCTGGGTGTCCAGCGGTGATGGATGTGTGTGCCCAGGTCAACAGCTGATCTCTCACCCCCGTGGGGACATAGATGCTCTCTGGTGGGCAGGTAGAAAGAGCGGGTTCGCTCTCCAGAGTCTGGCAGATGTCTACATCTACGTCCCAGTACACAGGGTCAATGATTCGGGAGGACAGATTGATAGGCTGGAGGGCACTCACAGCACCCTCCACCAACGCGGAACCACAAGGTGCAGGAAAGCAGGTCCTCCAGCATCCTCGTCCCCAGGCGGTGATTCTCATCCTCAACCAGGAGATGGTGGGGTTATGAAGTTGGAGCCACGGGAGGCTGAGGATGACTTTGTGACATGTGTAATTGTGTGTAATTGTGTAATTGTGTAAGTATTTATGCTGCAGTAGTTTATGTGTCGGGGGGCTAGGGTCAGTTGGTTATATCTGGAGTACTTCTCCTGTCTTATCCAGTGTCCTGTGTGAATTTAAGTATGCTCTCTCTAATTCTCTCCTTCTCTCTTTCTTTCTCTCTCTCGGAGGACCTGAGCCCTAGGACCATACATCAGGACTACCGGGCATGATGACTCCTTGCTGTCCCCAGTCCACCTGGCCTTGCTGCTGTTCCAGTTTCAACTGTTCTGCCTGCGGTTATGGAACCCCTACCTGTCCCAGACCTGCTGTTTTCAACTCTTAATGATCGGCTATGAAAAGCCAACTGACATTTATTCCTGATTATTATTTGACCATGCTTGTCATTTATGAACATTTTGAACATCTTGGCTCTCTCTAATTCTCTCCTTCTTTCTTTCTTTCTCTCTCTCGGAGGACCTGAGCCCTAGGACCATACGTCAGGACTACCGGGCATGATGACTCCTTGCTGTCCCCAGTCCACCTGGCCTTGCTGCTGTTCCAGTTTCAACTGTTCTGCCTGCGGTTATGGAACCCCTACCTGTCCCAGACCTGCTGTTTTCAACTCTTAATGATCGGCTATGAAAAGCCAACTGACATTTATTCCTGATTATTATTTGACCATGCTTGTCATTTATGAACATTTTGAACATCTTGGCTCTCTCTAATTCTCTCCTTCTTTCTTTCTTTCTCTCTCTCGGAGGACCTGAGCCCTAGGACCATACGTCAGGACTACCGGGCATGATGACTCCTTGCTGTCCCCAGTCCACCTGGCCTTGCTGCTGTTCCAGTTTCAACTGTTCTGCCTGCGGTTATGGAACCCCTACCTGTCCCAGACCTGCTGTTTTCAACTCTTAATGATCGGCTATGAAAAGCCAACTGACATTTATTCCTGATTATTATTTGACCATGCTTGTCATTTATGAACATTTTGAACATCTTGGCCATGTTCTGTTATAATCTCCACCCGGCACAGCCAGAAGAGGACTGGCCACCCCTCATAGCCTGGTTCCTCTCTAGGTTTCTTCCTAGGTTTTGGCCTTTCTAGGGAGTTTTTCCTAGCCACCGTGCTTCTACACCTGCATTGCTTGCTGTTTGGGGTTTTAGGCTGGGTTTCTGTACAGCACTTCGAGATATTAGCTGATGTACGAAGGGCTATATAAAATAAACTTGATTTGATTTGATTTGCCGGATCCCAATGGTATGAAGTTAAGTTCAGGGAGGAGGCGAGGGCCTGGTTGATGAAGTTCCCAGCGGCACCGGAGTCCACTAGAGCTATAGAGACAACACTTGAGGGACAGACAAGGTTTGGCGGAAAACAATGATAATGGAATACTCACACCTACCCTGGGAGACGATAAGTCACGGTGCCGCCCCTCTGCTCTAGTGGACCCCGGGTTGGGATGCTGGTGCCCCTCCTGGCCACAAAAGGGACAGAGCCCAGAGGCAGTATTCTGTAACGTAAATGCAGGGAGTCAGTAAGAAACATGAAGATAAACAAAACAGGAGTAGAGTACTGAACATAAACAAAACCAATACTGCCTGAAGACTGAGGCTACTGAGGGCTAAATAAAGGGGAATAAAAAGTGACGGGCTACACCGGGCCAGTTGTGCGCCGCCCTGTGGGACTCCCAATCACGGCCGGTTGTGATACAGCCTGGAATCAAACCAGGGTGTCTGTAGTGACACCTCAAGCACTGAGATTCAGTGCCTTAGACCGCTGCGCCACTTGGGTAATGATGATGTCCAGGTGTGCATAACTATGTGGAGCAGTTGTGTGTAATGATGGTTGCCAGATGTGCATAATGTGGGTTGCCAGGACAGGTGGTTAGTAGACCGGCGACGTCGAGTCCCGGAGAGAGGGAACGGGAGTAGGCGTGGCAAGAGCATCCAATTGTTGTTTCTTGAAGAACAATTGTAAAAAAAAAAAATCCCATATTTTGGGAAAACATAAACATAATTTGGGAGAAAAAAGTCATTGATTTTATAGGGCACTCCTTAGAGTTGTTTATTAACCATTATTTTACCAGGTATATTGACAGAAAACAGTGCACTACTTTCATTTGTACACTAAGGACCCCGGGAAGAGTTGCAGGGGAGAGGAGAAGAGAAGAATGGGCCTATTTGAAAGCTAGAAACACTTTTTGTAGCTTGTGAAATGTTTCATTAGCTCTCATGCTAGAAATGTTTGGAGACCCATAATGACATAGACTGACCAGGTGAATCCAGGTGAAAGCTAGGGTATGATCCGTTATTGATGTCCCCTGATAAATCCACTTTAACTTTTTAAACCTTGAGACAATTGAGACATGGATTGTGTGCCATTCAGAGGGTGAACGGGCAAGACAAAAGATTTTATATGTAATTGTATATGTATTTAATTGTACAGTGTATGTAATTGTATATGTATTTATGTAAAAAACATAGGGACCACAATGGTAATAAGTTCCCGACTTTATTGTGCAATCCTTGAAAAAATATTTGTACTGTGTGTCTATATGTATTTTTTTAACTGACAAATAAAATCAATCAATTCAAACTGTGCAGTGGCCATTTGATGAATGGAAAGAGACATCTGTTACAAAACATCAAAAAGTTTAATGACATTCTGAGATTGTCAAGCCTTCAATACTGGGTAGGCCTACAAGGTAGGGAGGGATGTATTTTCTGTTTGTCGAGATTGACATAGTATTTTTATTGTGGTGTTGAAAACGCAAACCATGATACTGAAGTGCCCGAAGTCGGTATGATTTTTTTATTGGTTGTGTGGTTCATTGGGACCAGTGAAATTTTAGCATGTAAATCTTGGTGGGGCAATTTTTTTTAAATGTGGGATGCATGCAAGAAAGCCAATACACAACACAACACTAAACAATACATTAATTGCACTATAACGGTGACAAACGGTGCCCGCAAACTGTTAGGGCCTACATAATGCTGTCCCAATGTCACGACTCCCGCCGAATTCGGCTTCTCTCCTTGTTCGGGCGGCGCTCGGCGGTCGACGTCACCGGTCTTCTAGCCATCGCCGCTCCACCTTTCATTTTCCATTTGTTTTGTCTTGTTTTTCCGCACACCTGTTTTACATCCCCTCATCACTCTCCGTGTATATTATCCTCTGTTCCCCCCATGTCTGTGTGTGTGATTGTTCGTTACTGTCACGCCCTGACCATAGTTTGCTTTGTATGTTTCTATGTTTTGTTTGGTCAGGGTGTGATCTGAGTGGGCATTCTATGTTGTATGTCTAGTTTGTCTATTTCTATGTGTTTGGCCTGATATGGTTCTCAATCAGAGGCAGGTGTTAGTCGTTGTCTCTGATTGGGAACCATATTGAGGTAGCCTGTTTTGTATTGTGGGTTGTGGGTGATTGTTCCTGTTTCTGTGTTTGTTCACCATAAGGGACTGTTTCGTGTTCGTTCGTTTATTCGTTATTTTGTTTGTTTGTTTCAAGTATTCTAATTAAAATGGATACTTACCACGCTGCATTTTGGTCCTCCGATCCTTCTTACTACTCCTCCTCAGATGAGGAGGACGACGATCGTGACAGTTACGTGTCATGTGTGACGGTTCATGCTGGTTTTTCGCCGGGTCTTTTTTGGAACCCGTGGTATTGTATGCTGTACATTATTTGTGTGACGAGTGCGCTATTCGCTTTTGACTTTGTGTCGTTACGCAGTTGCGTCCGACTGTTTTCCTTCTGCCAAATAAAGGGTGCCTGTTCACTCATCACTGCTCTCCTGCACCTGACTTCAGTTGACCAGTTGCACACACTGTTGACACCCAACACCTTACCACTACTACACCTGGCTATCATTGGAGCCTTGTCTGGCCACGAAACAGTTCATTCAGCCTCATTTACTGCCTTTTTAAAAAACATAGCTGATATGGCTGACTTGCTTAAACAAATGTGGTTTCTACTGACAATTGAGAAGTAGAAACTATGGCATAAGGGGATGATAAGCAAATAAGAGGCAATCCGTAATTTAAATTAAGACGTTAATGAGCGAGCTAGGACGAACGTAGTCAATATATCTATTTGTTCAGCACTTTTGAAATGTACAGCGACAGAATTCCGAACATGGGCCGTTCTTAAAGTGTTCTCCTAGTACACCAAATCAGAACCATAGGATAAATATAGGGGGCATATAAGCAGACAATGAAAGCTCTTACAATATTTGATGATTAAGGGTTGCCTTCCAGAAAGACATTAAAGATTCATTGTCTGCTTGAAGGTCTGCTTGAAGGACATTAAAGATAACATTCTCTGTTTCACGGAAACATGGCTCACTCGGGATACGTTATCAGAGTCGGTACAGCCACCTGGTTTCTTCACGCATCGTGCAGTAAGAAACAAACATCTCTCTGGTAAGAAGAAGGGCGGGGGTGTATGCCTTATGATTAACGAGTCATGGTGTGATCATAACAACATACAGGAACTCAAGTCCTTTTGTTCACCTGACCTAGAATTCCTTACAATCAAATGCCGACCGCATTATCTACCAAGAGAATTCTCTTCGATTATAATCAGGGTCGTGTATATCCCCCCAAGCAGACACCTCGATGGCCCTGAAAGAACTTCATTGGACTCTATGTAAACTGGAAACCACATATCCTGATGCTGCATTTATTGTAGCTGGGGATTTTAACAAGGCTAATCTGAAAACAAGGCTCCCTAAATTTTATCAGAATATTGAATGCACGACCCGGGCTGGCAAAATTCTGAATTACTCTAACTTCCGCTACGCATACAAAGCCCTCCCTCGCCCTCCTTTCGGCAAATCTGACCACGACTCCATTTTGTTGCTCCCAGCCTATAGACAGAAACTAAAACAGGAAACGCCCGTGCTCAGGTCTGTTCAACGCTGGTCCAACCAATCTGATTCCACTCTTCAAGATTGCTTCGATCACGTGGAGTGGGATATGTTCCAGATAGCGTCAAACAACGACATTGATGTATACGCTGATTCGGTGAGCGAGTTTATTAGCAAGTGCTTCGGTGATGTTGTACCCACGGCGACTATTAAAACCTTTCCCAACCAGAAACCGTGGATTGATGGCAGCATTCGCGCAAAACTGAAAGCGTGAACCACTGCTTTTAATCAGGGCAAGGCAACCGGAAACATGACCGAATACAAACAGTGTAGCTATTCCCTCCGCAAGGCAATCAAACAAGCTAAGTGTCAGTATAGAGACAAAGTAGAGTCACAATTCAACGGCTCAGACACGAGAGGTAGGTGGCAGGGTCTACAGTCAATCACGGACTACAAAAAGAAAACCAGCCCCATTACGGACCCCGATGTCTTGCTCCCAGACAAACTAAACAACTTCTTTGCTCGCTTTGAGGACAATACAATGCCACCGACACGGCCCGCTACCAAAACCTGCGGGCTCTCCTTCACCGCAGCCAAAGTGAGTAAAACATTTAAACGTGTTAACCCTCGCAAGGCTGCCGGCCCAGACGGCATCCCTAGCCGCGTCCTCAGAGCATGCGCAGACCAGTGTTTACGAACATATTTACGGACATATTCAATCAATCCCTATCCCAGTCTGCTGTTCCCACATGCTTCAAAAGGGTCACCATTGTTCCTGTTCCCAAGAACGCTAAGGTAACTGAGCCAAACGACTATCGCCCCGTAGCACTCACTTCCGTCATCATGAAGTGCTTTGAGAGACTAGTCAAGGATCATATCACCTCCACCCTACCTAACAACCTAGACCCACTCCAATTTGCTTACCGCCCCAATAGGTCCACAGACGACATAATCGCAATCACACTGCACACTGCCCTAACCCATCTGGACAAGAGGAATACCTATGTAAGAATGCTGTTCATCAACTACAGCTCAGCATTTAACACCATAGTACCCTCCAAACTCGTCATTAAGCTCGAGACCCTGGGTCTCGACCCCGCCCTGTGCAACTGGGTCCTGGACTTTCTGACGGGACGCCCCCAGGTGGTGAGGGTAGGAAACAACATCTCCACCCCACTGATCCTCAACACTGGGGCCCCACAAGGGTGCGTTCTCAGCCCTCTCCTGTACTCCCTGTTCACCCATGACTGCGTGGCCATGCACGCCTCCAACTCAATCATCAAGTTTGCAGACGACACTACAGTGGTAGGCTTGATTACCAAAAATGACGAGACGGCCTACAGGGAGGAAGTGAGAACCCTCGGAGAGTGGTGTCAAGAAAATAACGTCACACTCAACGTCAACAAAACAAAGGAGATGATCGTGGACTTCAGGAAACAGCAGAGGGAGGTTGTTGTGAAATTGTTAGATTACTTGTTAGATATTATTGCATGGTCGGAACTAGAAGCACAAGCATTTCGCTACACTCGCATTAACATATGCCAACCATGTGTATGTGACCAATAAAAATTTATATGATTTCATTACATTTCCCTAAAACAGGTTATAGGCTACATGTGTACCACCAAGTCAGAACAGTAAGCGAAATTAAGAGGGGAAAATAGACCAAATTATTAGGGTGAGGCACATGGGCTACTAACAGCTTACTACACAACATACACTTAGTATTAATTTCTTAGCTATAGTATACATATCTCCCTGGCATATTACATAATTTATGCAGCAGCATACAAGACATTTTTGGACTCACCTTGTTGTGCTGTGCTCACTTGAACAGGAAGGTGGCATGGCGGTCCTTCGTGGGCAAATCATCAAACCTTGTCATCAAAGTCTGGCATTCTCTGGATTTATGGTGCTTTCAAGACAACTGGGAACTCTGAAAAAAACAAGGTTGAATCATGATGACGTCAGTGATCCAATCAAAGCTACTGTAGATATGACGTGATTTGATGTAATTTCACCTGTGGCCAATGGTCTTGAGCCTTCTTGGATGGGCACTTCTAATGTAACTCTATGGCAGCACCCAAGGGGCTTGAATTTTCAAGCTCTACCCTTAGACTTGGCGGTGACGTAGTGTCCCATGAGTGAACACTGAGCCAATCACGGCGCAACTAGAGAACATTACCAACACCTATGCTCTGTATCTTCCGCTGGCTAACCCACCATCAAAGAAAGCACTGAGCTAGGCTGAAACCCCTGCATTTTGGAGCTGCCTTACTCAATAAATCAAAAAAGGGACCATGTTTGTATGTGGCTTTATTAACTCAATGAACTGATTTATGACACGTATATTAATGCCAAAATAACATGCAAAACAGGCAAGCCACATTTTTATTTTATTTTTTGTTTTTCATTTTATTTTGAGGTAAAAATGTGGGGCTCTGCCCCACCTGCCCTGAATGACGGGTCACCACTGATTGAACACAGAAACCTGTTGGTGGGAAATTTGTAGCATATATTTTATATAATTATAAATATAGCATCAAAATGTAAAAAATCTGATATCCCCTAGCTGATCATTGTCTGCAGCCGGTTCTGATCGTAGTGTAATGAAACAGGCAAGGAGAGTGAGCTCGTCCGTGGTGATCGGCGAACCCTCCACCTTCTGACCCGTAGCCCTGCAAGGCATCGATTGTGCCACAAAAGCATACTGACGTAGCAAAGTCAATATCCACCTTTATAAACACAGGGTTGCTACAGTTATTGTTATTTTTGGTTGTAAACATTATTTTGAGTTAATAATTTTTTTTATGACACCTTGAGTTGGACCAGAACTGTCCCTTATATCATAATTATACCTGCCTTAGGCTATGCTAGGGATCCACTCTGTTCTTTCTATGGTAATTAGAATGTCGATTTGGTTTGTGACTCGTGATTGATGGAGGTTATTGCTTGAAACACTCAGATGGTGGTCTTTTGTGCTAATGAAAAGCTGTTGTGTTTCCTTTTAAACAAATTAAAACCATTTCCATAATAATAAATAAGAGGACATATTCATCTTCAATTTGGCTGCCCCACGTCCTCTGCATAATGCTTTCATTGCATGCTGATGAAAGTGATTCAAGGTATGTCTAGTCTTTGCATAACCTTTCACAGATATATAGGAAATGATTAATCGGTTGTTTGTTTATTGGTAAAAAAAAAAAAAACTCATTTCGTAAAACCAATTAATTTATAGCTCAGTATTAATTTGTCTGAGATGTGCAACGGTAACCTAAGCAACTACAGCATTGGTCTCAGGGCTGAAAGAAATGAGATTGTTGATGTTTCGTTTCTAATTCCTTGAACGTAAACAGCAGTTTACCCCAGTTTCTCCTCACTCAGTCTACACCCATTCACCCCTATACCACGAGTCATCACTAACCCCATCCCCAACTGTGACAGGCTCTCAGACAGCGAAGCAGTACATCGATTCAACGGCTAAAATGGCATTTTCAATTCAAATGCCATTTCACCCCCCGTAACTCAATTTACTCCTGCAATTCCATTAACCTCGCCCTCCATACTGGCCAACCCCCCTCTTCCATCGCCCTCTCTTTTCACCCCACCCCCTTTATTCTCATCCCTTCATTTCTGGTTCATTTGAGAGAGAAAGGGTAAGAGTGAGGGATGACCCCTGTCTTCTTTACTCTCTGTCCCTTGTCTGTGATGTTACATTGACCCCCACCCCTAACACCAATTATCATTATCCTGCCCCGCTCTGCCCTGACGACCTCTCTCTCTCTCTCTCTCTCTCTCTCTCTCTCTCTCTCTCTCTCTCTCTCTCTCTCTCTCTCTCTCTCTCTCTCTCTCTCTCTCTCTCTCTCTCTCTCTCTCTCTCTCTCTCTCTCTCTCTCTCTCTCTCTCTCTCTCTCTCTCTCTCTCTCTCTCTCTCTCTCTCTCTCTCTCTCTCTCTCTCTCTCTCTCTCTCTCTCTCTCTCTCTCAGCGCTGAGCAGAGGATGATACGGCTGCTGAAGGTGTCAAACATGTCAAATTAGAGGAGGAGAGGTGAAGAGGGAGCACACAGAAGAGAGGGTTTCAGGCGGATGCCCTTTGGTTGGTATAATTTCCTATGAAATAACGACTCATCTTTCTCTCTGTCATTGTTAAGTGCACCTCCCTCAGTATCTGATCTACAGGGCCGTGAGCAGTTTATTAAAAAGTGAAAGTCATTCTAAATGAGCTTATAATGCTCAACCCTATCTGGAAACAGCAGACAGACCCTAATGGGAAGCTACAGCGTTTCTCTGACAAGGTTAAACACAATGGGATGGACAGTGGAGGAGATGGGGGATGTAGGACCGCAGGCAGTGGGATTAACTAGCCAACACAAGCATATTTCTGTCCTCAAATAAACAAGCTGCCCCACCCATTAGTACTTTCTTAGTAGTTTACTGTCCCTTGTAAGTGGGGGGACCGTTCAGAGTAATTTATAATGCAGGCCTGAGGGCATCAGACACTGAGGCTGTGAAATGGACAGCCTTGTCTATTGGGATGTTGAACTGTCATGAATTGTCGTGTCCATCTGTGATCTAGGTCAAGGCCTTCTCTCTCTTGTGTGTGTGCAATTACGTGTCCGGTCAGGCACGCGCAGAGACAACGCATGCACCGCCATCATTTCAAAGGCAGCACAATCAACTGCATTGTGGAGACGCCACTGCTCTTATTAGCCTCTCTCCATCTCTCTCTATTGAACTGAAGCTGAATCGCAGTGTGGTCTTCACAGTGCATACAGTCACGGAGTCCTCACAGGCCTGATGCCTTTTATAGGTTCCCTGTGTGTTGGAGCTAGCTCTAACCACTGAGGGATGCACTGTTGACTACATTCTCGCCCTTGTGCCCAAACAGAGTGTCAGTGTAGCATAATGATTACATTTGAGGTGATTCATACCAGGATTGCGAGGCAGGGAGTAGTGGAAGATGGGGGGGAGAAAGGTGACAAGTAGAGTAGAGAGGAACCACACGAAGCAAACAGGAGGAGTGGAGTGCAACCACATTGTTCACAACCAGTCAGTCCCCCCTCATCCCTCCCCTCATTATCATCATCATTAAGATTGATCTAATACAATCTAGTGTATGTGTCAGGATAAAACAGTTTGGGGCAGTGATCATTACAGTTGTGCCCAGCAGGAAGAGCTCAGAGGGATTTTAAAGTATGCACTCCCCACTCTGCCAGCTGGACTGAAACCTTTAGAGCTGTTGTGTCATCTTCTCAATGGAAGCCTGTCAAGTGCTGTCTCTGTCAATCAGCCAGCCTGACAAGCCCACCAGTTTAGTGGGTGTTTGTCCAACATGTGATCTGAAGGGAGAGGATACTGAAATAGAAACTCTACAATTTGTTATTTTTGTATGATTGTGTGGTGTGTTAATTGTATTATATGGTAGTAATATACTGGTAATATTCTGTAAAATATACTATTAATGGATTACAGTACTGGATTGTTCATTAAGGATTATATTCTGGGGTTCCAAAAGTGTTCTCCGGCTGTCCCCATAGGAGGACTCTTTTTGGTTCCAGGTAGAACTATTTTGGGTTCTATGTAGAACCCTCTGTGGGAAGGGTTTTACATGGAACCCAAAAGGGTTCTACCTGGAACCAAAAAGGGTTCTCCTATGGGGATAGCCGAAGAACCATTTTAGATTCTAGATAGCATATTTTTTTCTATGAGTGTAGCATAAGCACATTGAACCTTTTTGTATACACATGTTGATAGCCAAAATGTGGCCTTAGATGCTGGTCTTTGATATGTAACCCTGTCATGCTACAGTAGAATTAGAGTTTAGTGACAGGACTTAATCCAGAGATGTCTGAAGGAGTAAAGCAGATCCAGTTAAGACACATTCTGGACTACATATCAGAAAGCATTCTACCAGAGTCTCAACAGACACACACCACTTCTAACCATATGCATCTATGGCAACTCCTCCAACCTTCTCCACCTCCAATATTTCAGTCCCTTACTGACCCAGTGGTGTGGAAAATTAGATCTCTAATTGGGAATCTTCAAGAAGGAATCCGTAACTAGTAATTTCACACGTCTTTGGAGTCTGTGGGGGGTGAGCCCTGTTTGGAGAATAGCTCACCCCCCAGACAGACGAGGGGTACCACAAACAGAGAGGGTGTGGTGTTGTTGAGATGCTCCTCTTTCTGCACCCCCACTGTTCCCTCTTTCTCTCTCTCTCTCCACCCTGCTGTGTGTGCTTGTACCAACCCCAGGCCCTTCTCTCTCTCTTTGTGTCTGCACTGAATGGCTATGTGGATGCTGCATACATACTTTTGATATATCTGTGATTTATGTTAGCCTCTGTGTGATGATTGGCCTCTTCATATAAAAGGCCAGGCAAGACGTGTGCGCTAACTCAACACAACTCTCCGTTCCCCACACCTCCCTGTCCTCAACCTTACTATAGCAGTCCCAGTGTGACGCCTTTTACTCTCCCCCCAGCAACAACAACAGTAGGAACAAGGAACCCAGGTGGCGCTACAGAGATGAGAGAGAGAAAACAGCCACAATAGACCTGCTGGGATGAATGATATCAACATATTAATCATAGGTTGGTTGGTTACCTCATATAATATTTCATAACAATGATAACACAGATGACATCATCAAGGCCGCATAATAAACAGCCAATCAGCATTCGGGGCTCGAACCACCCACTTTATAATAAACAGTATAAATACTTTGAACGGGTTACTAGTTATCTGTTCATCTCAGTTCTGTGTAGCTCATTGGAGTATTTCCTGTCAAGTCAAATGTTCATTGGATTTGATGAGAGTGGTTGAGGGAGATTGCGCAGTCTACCCCGGTCCTCTGAAAGGTTTGCGGCGTAACAGAATTCTTGTGAAAGGGGGAGGCGTTTATCATATGCCATGTGATTTTATTGATTGCATTGACAGGCAAATGAGATATTAAAGCAGGAAATTAAAAATTAACTCCTCCTCTCCTCCTCCGCCCCTTTCTAGCTGTCCTGTTCCTCTGCTATGATGGCTTATTTACAACCTCGTTCCATTCCTGTTTACAGCATCGATTGGCCCTGTGTTTGTTTTACCTGTCACCTAGGCCATACATCAACAGAAAGAGGGAGTAACGGAGAGAGAAAGAGGGGAAAGAGGAGAGGGAGAGAGAGAGAGCATTACCCAAAGAGGCAATATAATCTTGTTTGCTCATTAATTTGATCAAAAGATTGCAATGTGTACAGCACATTCAGTCAACGGAACCCATCAGTAGTGCTGTTAAGTCAGTTATGTCTCAGCACAAGTTCAAATTTAAACATCTCAAGAGCATGTGTGTGGGCCGCGGATTTTCTTGCAGAAAGTCGGTTTATTTATAAGTGGTTTTACTTTTGTTGTCAGTGGTGGTATGGGACAGCGAGATGGCTCACCAGTATTGGTCATCCCCATTGGTGCTCAGCGGAGCCGACCCTCTGACCATACAGTGCCACAAAAGCATCCCTGGCCTCATTCCCTGGGGATATCTGCTCATTTTACCCGTCGTTCTCTCTCACTGTCCTGCCTCCCCCTCAGCCCTGACTCCTCTCAGCCATGGCCCTTTCCCAACCTGCTCTCTCAGGTGACCAGCCAATGAAAATAGGAATCTATTAACAGGAGAAAAGGCACTTGAGTTGAGATCAGATAATACAATTGATTAATAATGACATTAATAAAATTAGGGATTTGGTGGTCTTTCTGTCTGCGAAATTATATACCTCTAGAATGCTTTTCTGAGGGTGTTTTCCATCAAAGCCATACCAAATTTTTTTACACCTTTTTCATGGTATCCAATTGGTAGTTACAGTCTTGTCTCATTGCTGCAACTCCCGTACAGACTCGGGAGAGGTGAAGGTCAAGAGCCGTATGTACTCCGAAACACAACCCAACCAAGCCACACTGCTTCTTGACACAATGCCCACTTATCCCAGAAGCCAGCCACACCAATGTGTCAGAGGAAACGCCATACACCTGACGACTGTGTGCACTGCACCTGGCCGCCACAGGAGTTGCTAGTGCGCGATGGGACAAGGACATCCCTGCCAGCCAAACCCTCCCTAACCCGGACGACACTGGGCCAATTGTGCGCCGACCCATGGGTCTACTGGTCACAGCCGGCTGCGACAGAGCCTGGACTCAAACCCAGAATCTCTAGCGGCACAACTAGCACTGCGATGCAGTGATTTTGACCACTGCACCACTTGGGAGGACCTCAAAGCCTTACATAACAATTAAGAAATGTAATATCAAGTGCAGTCAACAATAGAGAGGGCGTATTTGAATGTAAAACATGCTGCCTACAGGTGTAGGATCTTAATTTGAGGCAGTTTGCTACAGCAGGAAAATAATCCTGCAGCAACAGGAAATGTGAATCATTTTGTGGATTATAATTAATGGCCATTTTTGTAGGAGTTAATACATTTAAAATTAAGTCTGAAATGTCTAACTCTACAATCACATCATTTAGCAGACACTCTTATCCAGAGTAAGTTCATACTAGTCCCCTGTGGGAATCAAACCCACGCAAATGGCGTTGCATGTGCCATGCTCTACCAACTGAGCTACACGGGAAGCCTTTTTAAACCTCAAATACACTGTATATGAAATGTTGCTGCAAGGTAAGCTAGCTGTACATAGCTTTTAGCTACTGTACATACATATCCACTACATATACAAAAGTATGTGGACACCCCTTCAAATTAGTGGTTTAGCTATTTCAGCCAAATTCGTTGCTGACAGGTGTATAAAATCGAGCATACAGCCATACAGTTTTCATAGCTGCTGCTACTCTCTGTTTATCATATATGCATAGTCACTTTAACTATACACTCATGTACATACTAGCTCAATTATGCCGACCAACCAGTGCTCCCGCACATTGGCTAACCGGGCTATCTGGATTGTGTCCCGCCACCCACCACCCGCCAACTCCTCTTTTATGCTACTGCTACTCTCTGTTCATCACATATGCATAGTCACTTCAACCATATCTACATGTACATACTACCTCAATCAGCCTGACTAACATCTGTATGTAGCCTCGCTACTGTATATAGCCTGTCTTTTTACTGTTGTTTTATTTCTTTACTTAACTATTGTTCACCTAATACCTTTTCTGCGCTATTGGTTAGAGCCTGTAAGTAAACATTTCACTGTAAGGTGAATACCTGTTGTATTCGGTGCACGTGACAAATAAACTTTGATTTGATTTGATTTGATTCATAGACAAACATTGGCAGTAGAATTGCCTTAATGAAGAGCGCAGTGACTTTCAATGTGGCACTGTCATAAGATACAACCTTTCCAACAAGTCAGTTTGTCAAATATCTGCCCTGCTAGAGCTGCCCCGGTCAACTGTAGGTGTTGTTATTGTGAAGTGGAAACGTTTAGAAGCAACAACGGCTCAGCCACGAAGTGGTAGGCCACACAAGCTCACAGAAGTCCTGAAGCACGTTGCACATAAAAATTGACTGTCCTCAGTTGCAACACTCACTACCGAGTTCGAAACTGCCTCTGGAAGCAATGTCAGCACAAGAACTGTTCGTCAAAGCTTCATGAAATGGGTTTCCAAGCCTAAGATCACCATGCGAAATGCCAAGCGTCGGCTGGAGTGGTGTAAACCTTGCCGCCATTGGACTCTCAAGCAGTGGAAACGCGTTCTCTGGAGTGATGAATCACACTTCACCATCTGGCAGTCCGACGGCGGACGCCAGGACAAACGCTACCTGCCGAATGCATAGTGCCAACTGTAGAGTTTGGTGGAGGAAGAATAATGGTCTGGGGCTATTTTTCATGGTTCGGGCTAGGCCCCTTAGTTCCAGTGAACGGAAATCTTAACGCCAGAGCATACAATGGTATACTAGACGATTCTGTGCTTCCAACTTTGTGGCAACAGTTTGGGGAAGGCCCTTTCCTGTTTCAGCATGACAATGCCCCCGTGCACAAAGTGAGGTCCATACAGAAATGGTTGTCGAGATCGGTGTGGAAGAACTTGACTCGCCTGCACAGAGCCCTGACCTCAACCCCATCGAACACCTTTGTGATGAATTGGAACACGGACTGCGAGCCAGGCCTAATCGCCCAACATCAGTGCCCAACCTCACTAATGCTCTTGTGGCTGAATGGAAGCAAGTCCCCTCAGCAATGTTCCAACATTTAGTGGAAAGACTTTCCAGAAGAGTAGAGGCCGTTATATATACAGTAATGTGCAAAAGTTTTAGGTAGGTGTGAAAAAATGCTGTATAGTAAAAATTCTTTCAAAAATAGACATGTTAATAGATTATATTTATCAATTACCTAAATGCATAGTGAGTGAACAGAAGAAAAATCTAAATCAAATCCATATTTGGTGTGACCACCCTTTGCCTTCAAAACAGCATCAATTTTTGTAGGTACACTTGCACAAGGTAAGGGATTTTGTAGGCATGTAGTCAGGTGTATGATTAAACAATTATACCAAACAGGTGCTAATGATCATCAATTCAATATGTAGGTTGAAATACAATCATTAACTGAAACAGAAACAGCTGTGTAGGAGGAATAAAACTGGGTGAGGAACAGCCAAACTCTGCTAACAAGGTGAGGTTGCCGAAGACAGTTTACTGTCAAAAGTCATACACCATGGCAAGACTGAGCACAGCAACAAGAGACAAGGTAGTTATACTGCATCAGCAAGGTCTCTCCCAGGCAGACATTTCAAGGCAGACAGGGGTTTCCATATGTGCTGTCCAAGCACTTTTGAAGAAGCACAAAAAAAACGGGCAACGTTGAGGACCGTAGACGCAGTGGTCGGCCAAGGAAACTTACTGCAGCAGATGAAAGACACATCAAGCTTACTTCCCTTCGCAATTGGAAGATGTCCAGCAGTGCCATCAGCTCAGAATTGTCAGAAAACAGAGGGACCCTGGTACACCCATCTACTATTCGGAGAAGTCTGGTCAGAAGTGGCTTTCATGGAAGACTTGCGGCCAAAAAGCCATACCTCCAATGTGGAAATAAGGCCAAGCGACTCAACTATGCATGAAAACACAGGAACTGGGGTGCTGAAAAATGGCAGCAGGTACTCTGGACTGATGAGTCAAAATTAGAAATATTTGGCTGTAGTAGAAGGCAGTTTGCCGAAGGGCTGGAGCGCGATACACAAATGAGTGTCTGCAGGCAACAGTGAAGTATGGTGGAGGTTCCTTGCAAGTTTGGGGCTGCAAATACTTATCAATTTTTCAATACCATCAGGAGGCATCTGATTGGCCCCAAATGTATTATGCATCATGCCAACGACCCCAAACATACAGCGAAAGTCATTAAGAACTATCTTCAGCATCAACAAGAACAAGGAGTCCTGGAAGTGATGGTATGGCCCCGACAGAGCCCTGATCTCAACATTGAGTCTGTCTGGGATTACATGAAGAGAGAGAAGCACCTGAGACTGCCTAAATCCACAGAAGAACTGTGGTTAGTTCTCCAAGATGTTTGGGCCAGCCTACCTGCCGAGTTAATTCAAAAACTGTGTACAAGTGTACAGAGAAGAATTTATGCTGTTTTGAAGGAAAAGGGTGGTCACACCAAATATTGATTTGATGTAGATTTTTCTTCTGTTCACTCACATTTTCATTTGATTTGATTTAGAATGGGCCCATATGCGCCGGACCCAGTATCTCAGAAACGTCCGCCCTCCTGGGTTTTTCACGCACGGCACGACAAACAAAAGATATCCAGTCATTGACAGTCTTATGGGAAAAAACAGCTCATTGATGAGAGAGGTCAAAAGAGAATGGCAAGAATTGTGCAATATAACAGGTGGGCCACAAACAGACAAATAACGGCGCAGTACAATAGTGGTGTGCAGAACGGCATCTTGGAAAGCACAATTCATTGGTCCTTGTCACGGATGGGCTATTACAGCAGACAACCACACCAGGTTCCACTCCTATCAGCTAAAAACAAGAAGAAGCGGTTCTACTGGGCACGCGATCACCAACACTGGACAATTGAGGAGTGGAAAAACATTGCCTGGAAGATGACAGCGAGTTCAGTTTACTTTAGTGGCCTGCACAGTCCCCAGACCATAACCTAATAGAGCATCTTTGGGATGAGATTGAACAGGCTGTTCGCAACATGAACGTACCATCGTCCAATCTGCAGCAACTGCATGATGCCATCTCGCCAGAATGGACCAACATCCCTGTGGAACATTTGCGACACCTTGTAGAATTCCCCAAATAATTCAGGCTGTTCTGGAGGCAAAAGGGGGTCCGACTTGGTACTAGATGGGTGTACCTAATAATCTTGCCAGTGAATGTATGTATATACACTACCGTTCAAAAGTTTGGGGTCGCTTAGAAATGTCCTTGATTTGGAAAGAAAAGCAAATTTTTTGTCCATTAAAATAACATCAAATTGATCAGAAATACAGAAGGCCAGCATCCTGGAGTCGCCTCGTCACTGTTGACGTTGAGACTGGTGTTTTGCGGGTACTATGTAATGAAGCTGCCAGTTGAGGACTTGTGAGGCGTCTGTTTCTCAAATTAGACACAAATGTACTTGTCCTCTTGCTCAGTTGTGCACTGGAGCCTCCCAATCCTTTTCCTATTCTGGTTAGACACAGTTTGCGCTGTTCTGTGAAGGGAGTGGTACACAGCGTTATACGAGATCTTCAGTTTCTTGGCAATTTTGCACATGGAATAGCCTTCATTTCTCAGAACAAGAATAGACTGACGAGTTTCAGAAGAAAGTTACTTGTTTTTGGCTATTTTGAGCCTGTAATCGAACCCACAAAAATGCTTATGCTCCAGATACTCAACTAGTCTAAAGAAGGCCAATGTTATTGCTTCTTTAATCAGAACAACCGTTTTCAGCTGTACTAACGTAATTGCAAAAGGGTTTTCTAATGATCAATTAGCCTTTTAAAATTATAAACTTGGTTGCTGATAATGGGCCTCTGTACGCCTATGTAGATATTACATAAAAAATCAGCCGTTTCCAGCTACAATAGTCATTTACAACATTAACAATGCCTACACTGTATTTCTGATCAATTTTATGTTATTTTCATGGACAAAAAATGTGCTTTTCTTTCAAAAAACAAGGACATTTCTGTGACCCCAAACTTTTGAACAGTAGTGTACATACTGTTCAATATACAACGGGCTCGGGAGAGGCGACGGTCGAGCCATGCGTCCTCCGAAACATGACCCACCAAACCACGTTTCTTAACACCCGCCCGTGTAACCTGGAAGCCAGCTGCACCATTGTGTCGAAGGAAACACCGTTCAACTAACAACTGAAGTCAGCCTGCAGGCACCTGGCCCGCCACAAGGAGTCACTAGAGCACGATGAGCCAAGTAAAGCCCCCCCGGCTAAACCCGCCCCTAACCCGGACAACGCTTGGCCAATTGAGCACCTTGTCTGTAGTGACACCTCAAGCACTGCGATGCAGTGCCTTAGACCGTTGCACCACTCGGGAGGCTGCGTGAGTGTACATTTTATACAAACACGGTATTTATGTTGGCATTATAAAAAACAATTTTAATACAGATTACAATAAATAAAGGGAAGGAGAAAGGACTGTTAAAAAAACACTCTAGATTAGACTGACAAGAGGAGCACAGTTGACATGACTCATTGTAACCTAAAATTGTGTGACAATGACAGACAACAAAACACCAAAGATGGGATCTGCACTTCATAAATGCCATGCTTTGAACCTTGTTCTCTTTTCAACATTTAAATGTGTAACATCATTGATGTTGCCTGCCTAAGAAAGGGTTTAATTTGTGTTAAGTGTTGCATTCATCAATTGTCTTCATGCTTTGATACATGCTGAATATCTTGCATGCCATTAACAGTGAATATAATTCAGAGAGAAAGAGAGAAAGAGAGCGAGCGAGCGAGCGAGCGAGCGAGAGAGAGAGAGAGAGAGCATGTGTGATGCATCTGTACATCAGCAACTTTCTTTGTGAGAAACATAGAGGAACGTTGGGGATGAGGATGTGTAAGGTCACGTGGGCGTTCACTGATGTTAATTAGCCACAGAGGGCAGAGAGACCAGACGCTGGGTCCCCATGATGATGTCTTCTGTGTGTTTCTCTCTCTCTCTGCTCCACTGGGGTGAGCCTTCCGGTGGTACACAGGTTGGCTCAGGGACCCCTATCACCAACAACAAATCCCCCAAAACACCCAAACAGTCTCAAACACAAGACCAGACCCCTCCTGTATTTGACTACCTTTCAACTCTAAACTAAACTACAAAGTCTCCCTGCTGCACATACAGTATCCCTCCTGCCGCCCCACCGCCCCTCTCCCTCTAGAAGCAGCCCCATGCAGTGGTACAACACCCTCAATGGGCCTCCGGGCCTGCTAACCAACCAGCGACTTCCTCTACCTATGCTCAGCTAGCTGCCCCTCCCTCTCCCCATGCTCAGCCCAGGATCTTCCGATGCTTACACCAGAATAGCGAACTACTACTCTTCTGCCACATCCATGTCTGACACATGATATCTTGGGACCGGTTCCAAGGACCCAGATTAATAAGCTCTCAGGCTAAACAGTATGATGACCTTCTCCCTTCTTCCTTAAAGTAACAGGACGGTTAGAATGTTATCCCCCATCTGGCGATACATCATGCATCTACCACTCAAACGTGTACTCCAATTCTAATAAACACAAACACTTTGGAAGCCCATGGAAAACACACACATGAGCACATAATACACTCTGGCTTTCCCCCCTAGAGACAGAGACTCTCTGTAAATAGGAAGACCAAGCACTAAAAAGCTTGACGGACGACACCACTTAATGCCCAGACAGAGTACCTCATGCTGTTTGATCTGGCCTCCATGGTGAATGGGGGGGTCCTCTGACTGTAAATATTCAATGTATGAAGTGCTAATGGCCACAGCAAGACTGACATTAGCCACACTGACTAATGGCCACAAAGTCATTGACCGTTTTGGAACCACATTGATAAACGTGGCGTTTGACGTCATCGAACACAGTATCTGAAATGTCACTGCAGGCCATCCAGCTTGTCACACTGGATATTAATATTAATGGATGATATTAATAAAGCTTCAACAGTCCGCACGCAAACACAACATACCTTCCAGGGACATGAATGAATGGCCAGATTTAAGAGCCATTTTAATGTAGATCATTGGAAATATTTTCCTTTCCTATGGTTTGTTCTTCATGGAATTGAAAATATTTTACACCATTGTCTCTCCGGAGGAATCCACTCTTGAGCAGATTATATTTCCAATTGGTTTCAACAGAAAAGGGTCAAATCCCTTCCAATTTCTTGTCGGTCAAAGTCTTTCAATAGAACTGAAACATTCAATGAAAAGGCCTAGTAAATTGGAAAAATATTCTTAAATCTCTTAAAGAGGCAAGCTGCAGTTGCTACATAAATTTTTGGACATAGAAATTAATGATATTCACTTATTGATTCTTGAAGAATATAACTTATAAATGCTTGATGAGCTTAGTTCAACTGTCATACCCCATCAGAACCCATGATATAACCTTATTTTACTCCAATGTGTGTAAACTATGTAAATGTTAACAAACACAATATAGCATTAAAACATGGTTAAAACTATAATTTTGATATCATGGATGGTCAGTCCTTGCATCCATAGCTCTGTCTATGCAACAGCGCCTCTTCAACCTCAGGAGGCTGAAGAAATTTGGCTTGTCACCCAAAACCCTGACCAACTTTTACAGATGCACAATCGAGAGCATCCTGTTGGGCTGTATCACAGCCTGGTACGGCAACTGCACCACCCTCAACCACAAGGCTCTCCAGAGGGTGGTCTGCACAACGTATCACTGGGGGCAAACTACCTGCCCTCCATGACACCTACAGCACCCGCTGTCACAGGAAGGCCAAAAAGTTCATCAAGGACAATAACCACCCGAGCCACTGCCTGGTCACACCGTTATCAGCCAGAAGGCGAGGTCAGTACAGGTGCATCAAAGCTGGGACCGAGAGATTGAAAAACAGCTTCTATCTCAAATCCATCAGACTGTTAAACAGCCATCACTAACTCAGAGAGGCTGCTGCCTACATTGAGACCCAATCACTGGACTCTTTAATAAATGGATCACTAGTCACTTTAAACAATGCCACTTTAAATAATGCCAGTTTAATAATGTTTACATATCTTAGATTACTCATATCACATGTATGTACTGTATTTTATACCATCTACAGCACCATGTCTATGCCCCTCGGCCATCGCTCATCCATATACTTATATGTACATATACTCATTCATCCCTTTAGATTTGTGTGTATTAGGTACTTTTTGGGGAATTTTTAGATTACTTGTTATATTTGTGTGTATTAGGTAGTTGTTGGGGAATTGTTAGATTACTTGTTAGATATTACTGCAGTGTCGGAACTAGAAGCACAAGCATTTCACTACACTCACATTAACATCTGCTAACCATGTGTATGTGACCAATAACATTTGATTTTATTTGATTTCTCCAACCCCTTCCCTTAGCTTTTTACCAAAACAGGGGCGGGGAGGCGGCTTTGTTATTGTTTCAACTACTGATTGCCACTTTAAAGCATGGTATGGTAAGCAGGGTAGTGTACAGTGTGTGGGGTCAATACTATAATACTGTATATGCTCTCTCTCTCCCTCTCACTCTCTCTCTATTTCTTTTTTTCCCTCTCTCTCTCTCTCTCTCTCTCTCTCTCTCTCTCTCTCTCTCTCTCTCTCTCTCTCTCTCTCTCTCTCCTCTCTCTCCCTATGAGGTGTGGGAGCTATAAATTAAAGTGGGGAATTACTGCTAACTGTTGGAATAAATTTAAGCGCTTTTGCATCTGTAAACACAGTCTGACTGCGTAATTACTGCACACTCCCACTGAGAGCATCGGAGGAGAGCGAGAGGGATGGGGGAAGAAATGGGAAAGGAGAGAGAGAGGGCGGCGGGGGGGGGGGGGGGGGGGGTACATGGAGGGGGATCTGACTTGGGCCTCGTGAGTCGAGGTTGGATAGTAGATTTATTTACAAATTTTGTTTATCTTGTTGTTAAGTGTAAACAAGAGCAATCTGAATCATTTTGTTGATTTATTTGAGCATGTTTCCAAGGCTTCTGTGCACATGTGTACTCTGCTAAAAGGGAATTAATTCCTTCTTAATTTATATAATAAAGGCACAGATTGATAATATCAATATTACACACATTAACAATAGCTGCATCATCATGCTTTTGAAAAACAGGGCTGCTACCTTGTGTGTAGGCTTAGCCAGGCATTCATGGATCCCAACAGAGGTAACTGAGACAATAACATTTTAAAGTATTTATTTTCACTGTGATTGTCCATGTGAAAAAAAACTTTAGATTTTGGTTCAGTTGATCTTTGCTGCCCTGCAGGTAGAATAAGAGTTGGAGATAATCAAGCAGGAACCAAAGAGCTTGAGAATGCTCAATCAGTAATCAAAGGGAGAAGGATTCTTCACATGTCACTCACACTCCAAGGAAAATGATGACAGCCACTTAAAAAAAGATATAGGAACATCAGGCTGACTGGAGGGGGAGATACCATGAAGGCTCGAGGGAGAGATGAGTTGATGTAGTATGTGAACAAAAACACAGTGGTAAAACATGTTGAGGATGAGGAAAAATGTACACTGCAGTAAGAGCAAGAAGAAAAATCATAGAACTGGACGAGAACAACATAAACACAACTGGTGATGTTAACACAGTATATCACATGGAAGAGATTAGGGGAAACAGCGAGAGGTTGAGCTGGGGGGTGTAGAGGACGGAAGGGGAAGGAGGGAGAGAGAGGGCAAACATGTTGGAGCTCTTATCAGTGCGGAGTTGATTGAGAGGCTGTGCAGAGTGCGTCAGATAGTGAGAGAGCAGCGGTTGCCTTGGGGATCATTGGCTTCTCTGTGTCACATACACCCCACACCTCCTCTTCACACACACACGCGCACACACGGCGCACACACACGCATACTCACAAACTCACACACACAAGCTTCTTAGCAGGTGCAAACAGGCCCAGCACTAACCAGGTAACAAGGTCTAAAGCCTGTTCATTCCAAAACACTATATATCCATTTTCATTCCAAAACACTATATATCCATTTTCATTCCAAAACACTATATATCCATTTTAATTCCAAAACACTATATATCCATTTTCCGAAATGTTGGTAAATTGGCTTTTCTTTTTAAAGAACTTACAAAAGAGATTAGTGTGTTTTTCCACTATCTAATCATGGCATGGGGTCGTTCAATGAGGGCTCCCGAGTGTCGCAGCAGTCTAAAGTACTGCGTCTCAGTGCAAGAGGCGTCACTACTGTCCCAGGCTGTATCACATCTGGTTGTGATTGGGAGTCCCATATGGCAGTACATAATTGGCCCAGCGTTGTCTGGGTTTGACCAGTGTAGGCCGTCCTTGTAAATAAGAATTTGCCTGGTTATATAATTTTTATTTTATTTTTTATCTATCATTTGATGGTTTCATTTCAGAGAGACAAATATCATGTTTATTTGCATAACGCTATATATCAGTGTCACTCTCAAAGAAATAAGTATTAAAGTGGTAATATGTAACTTTTTGGGCGACATGACCAAATTCACATAGAAATGTGAGTTAAAGATCTATCATTCTACCTGAAACAAGTCTAATAGCGGTAGATATGTTCTATGTGCGCTATTTCTATGCTTCCCGTTCTTAAGAACGGGAACGCCAGATCTATAACTCACATTTCTATTTGAATTTGGTCGGGTCGCATAAAAAGTTACGTATTGCAGCTTTAACAACTAACAAACACTTTGTGCTGTTTAAAACACTTTTAACATAGGCCAGGCCCTGTTGTAACATAGGCCAGGCCCTCCTCATATCCCAGGGATAATGCCTTGCATTACGCCTGGGAAGAAAACACTTCAATTTGCTCAACTTGCCATTGGTTTAACCATGGGCTCAACTTACCCCAAGGCCATTGGCTCAACTTACCCCAAGGCAAACATTTTGACTACATTAGCCCACACAGGCACAAGGATGCACTTTCATGCTAGGTATAGGACCTCATATTGAAGCTTATAGAGATCCCAACTGATGTATTAATCAATCTTAAAATGAACTACTTGTTTTAGAAACCTCATATTTTGGGCAAAATCCGTTTTTGAGAGCTAACTTATTTACCAGTTTTCCCATGTGGTTTCTTTCTTACCCCACTCTCCCCTACTGCTAGACTTTACACAGTCAAATCTAACAAATAACTACATTTTTAATAAAGAACTTTACAAATGCTTTGTGACATCAATATCTAAAAACACTTTCAAAAAATGAACCAATACAGTAATATGAGATATGTATGTAAAACATTTACATTTGACATTTTAGTAATTTAACAGATGCTCTTATGCAGAGCCACTTACTGTTTGTGCATTGATCTTAAGATAGCTAGGTGAGACGACCATATCACAGTCAAATATACAGTATACCAACTTTCCATTCCAGCTAACCAATGGATATACAGAATAGCGTTTAAAAATATATATTTTTAAATACACCTCTAAAATCTATGAATAACAAAATCTGAGAACACACACATGGAGGTACCCATAAGCAATAATTTCTAGTGAAAAAATAAATGTGAAAAATGTGTGGATATAGCATTTTGAAAATAAACTCTTCATATACAGATATATTAAGCACCTTTCTACATTTCAATTGGCTGAACAGTTCTAGGTGCTGACATGTCTAACTGACTTTTCCTGATGTTTTATCACAACTTCACTTTAGCTCTCTGACACACTCGCTCTTCTTCCTCCCACTCTACCTTTCACTCCCCATCCCCTGTCTCTCGCTTCATCAGACATACTGTATCCCTTGGAAATGATCTCCTCTCTCTCAGTCCCTCAATAATTAACACCAAGGTTCTATGCTTGTCTGCTCTCAGCAAAACCCAGGGGGACGTGAGAGAGGGAACGAGAGAGAGAGAGAGAACGAGAGAGCGAGAGAGAGAGAGAGAGAGAGAGAGAGAGAGAGAGAGAGAGAGAGGGAACGAGAGAGCGAGAGAGAGAGAGGGAGAGAGAGGGAACGAGAGAGAGAGGGAACGAGAGAGAGGGAACGAGAGAGAGAGAGAACGAGAGAGAGAGAGGGAACGAGAGAGAGAGGGAACAAGAGAGTGAGAGAGAGAGAGAGAGAGAGAGAGAGAGAGAGAGAGAGAGAGAGAGAGAGAGGGAACAAGAGAGAGGGAACGAGAGAGAGAGGGAACGAGAGAGAGAGAGGGAACAAGAGAAAGAGGGAACAAGAGAGAGAGGGAGAGAGAGGGAGACAAGGAAAGAGGGATGTAGGGACGATGCACATTTCACTCCTACTCCAGGTACATGTGCAGAAACCATCAAGGCATTACTGAAACTAGTACTGTTGATTAAGTACATGCTCCATCAATAGAAACATCAGTTTAAATTCTGATCACTTTCCCTCTGAACAGAGAAAAGTCATTCTGTCTCCATCGGTGATAGAGATATGGGCAGAATTGAATGTGTATGGGCTGGTAGAACTGCATGTTACTAAAAAGCCTGTACTGCCTATGAATGTGACATAATTACAACATTTCTGAGACTCTACAAGAGTCTGGGTGACAAATGGAAAAATAAATCTATACTTACCTCTATTCTATATTCAATTGGCTGCAGTAACGCCAGGAACTGAAACAAAACTCGCTCTGAAAAATATGGTCACAGCTACTGACAAAGACCATCGCAAACATTGAAATAATGTCCCTGTCACAGGTGATAAACTGAGCCTGCAATACAAAATCACACAGGTACTGCCTCCCAGACATCAGTCCTAAAAAAGAGCAGCATGCTCTTAGATGCCTCTTCAATGAGTTGACCTACTATCTTACTGGCACACTGCAGAGCACCACACAGCTCTCCCCAGAGAGGCCATCATGCCAGTGTACACGATTCCCACCACTGGGCTCCAAAGATAAACTCCCAGCAGCAAAATCAAACAAATGCATCTGCCAATGCAACAGTGTCTCTGCAGTAGCAGAATGTGGCATGATGTAAGGCAAGCACAATAAATCTTAAAGAAGTGGAAAAATGTTTTGTCTAGAGGCAGTTTGTTTGAAATGGTTTGTTGATCTATTGGCAAAATTAACTTGACAGGCTAAGAGAAATATAAGCGAGAAGGTCAAAGCGAAACAGAAGCAAGGGAGGTGGTGGAGGAGGAGGAGAGTGAGACTTTTGATGATTAGGTATTAGCAGTGCAGATATATCACTGGTATTGATCAGTGCACAGCCAGGCACTTAACAGCCCCCCACACACACACACACCAGCGCAACACCCCAAAGTGAACTGAGTCAACACTCAGATATAAATTAATATTTACATAGTGGTACACTTCACACCATAAATTACAATTGCATGACATGCAAAGGAAGTTGCTGATGCACAGATGCATCACACATGCTCTCTCTCTCACTCTCTATTTCTCTCTCTCTTTCTCTTTTATCTCTCTCATACATACAAATATTGTGAAACCACAAAACACATCTACAAATAGAGCTGTTGTTGAAAGGTGGCCCACTCACAGTGTATGTGTTCATTCATTGCTAATGCACATTTATATAGCCAAGCATCTGGGTTTGCCCTATCAGACACACCATCACCCTTGCACCCCCGGCAGAGCCATTTGTAGATACCGCCAGTATGCATGCTAAAGGAACAGGATGACATGAAAGAGTGTAGGGGGAGAGAGCAGAGCAAACCACACAGTAACTGTGGCATATATGAAGACAGCTCATGCATCATTGATCACACTTGCACTAATTTACAGTATTCATGCAGAGGTTGATATTCACTATCATCAACCCTAGTTGTACAACTGACTAGGTATCCCCCTTTCCCTTTCCTTTCCTGCTGTCTTTACAGCGTGTCCTTTAGAAACGTCACCTCAGTGTCCTAACCACGGTCATTAAAGGTCCCTGGACAGGGAGGAACGGTGTTACAGTAATCAAGAAACCCTAGCCAGCCACATAATTGCCGTACCTTTTCCAGCCAATCAGCAACTAGTGTATCTGGTGCTCTGATTGGATGCCCAGCCTCTGTAGTCCACCACCCCCATGGTGAACACTTCCCAAATCACAACCCCAGATGAGGAGATGTAAAGTGGGATACACGAAAGAGATGGAAATAAACGGACTGACGTCATCCTTTATCTACTGTCATCCTTTTGACGTGGTCTTTGCATGGCCACCGTGTCCACTATGGACCCTTTGTATGGAAATTAACAATGGTAACCAAGGCAGCAGAGAGAATATAGAGAGAGTATACACAGATGGTTACTTCCATATAACATCAACTGGCAATATCACTATCATTATTACAGTGTCTGTGGAATAATAATGATCATAATTTGTATTTGGCTTTGAAGTTATGCTCATGTATAGTTCAAAAAGCCCATGCGGAGACCTACAGATGTAAGATCTTAATTTGACCTATACTGTCACAGCAAAATAATCCTGCAGCGACAGGATTTGAACGTTTAGTCCATAATGTTGCTTGATCGGTGGTTAGGCTATCGGCTGGCCAAAAGTAGGCTACATGAAAAGTGCAATACTCTTAATATAGCCATGTGTTAGTGTGGGATTTCAGTGACTTTATGTAAATCAAGAAGCTCATCTGCATTTCCTGCTGTGCAGGAACATTGTCAGCAACAAAAGAGTGATCAAATTAAGATCCTATATCTGTGCAATATGAGGTTTGCTGAGATTCAAAACTACATGAGTCCAAAGACTAGGCTGGGGCAGCAGGTAGCCTTATGGTTAAGACCGTTGGCCCAGTAACTGAAAGGTTTCTGGTTTGAATCCCAGAGCCGACTAGATGAAAAAATGTTGACGTGCCCTTGAGCAATGCGCTTAACACTGATTGCTACTCTAAGTCGCTCTGGATAAGAGTGTCTGCTAAATGACTAAAATGTAGGCTTCGGTTTGAGTTGTGAATCCTTATTACAATGATAGGCAGGCTACGTGTGTGTGTGTGTGTGTGTGTGTGTGTGTGTGTGTGTGTGTGTGTGTGTGTGTGTGTGTGTGTGTGTGTGTGTGTGTGTGTGTGTGTGTGTGTGCAAAAAAGACGGGGGGGAGTGCGATAGAGAGGAGGATGGACTATCCAAGCACAGACACAGTTGAAAATATTGGGGATGGGGGGTAGCCATGGCAATGGCAAGGCCCAAAGGCTAGTTACTGAAGCCAAGTTAATTATGGAGAGGAGGGAGATGGCTTTGTTTGTCTCTGGTGGCACCTCTCTCCCTTTAGTCTGTCACTGCAATATTGACAAGTGGCAAAAAGGTAAAACATGTTTTAAATGATTGAAAGAGAGAGATAAATAGAAAGAGATGTACAGACTGAGTGAGAGGAAGAGACGGGAAGATGATGTAATGACGGCTGGGAAAGGATGTGTTGAGATGCTGCTATTTTCCTGGATATGGAAGCCTGTCTCACAGCATGGACTAAGGGTCTGAATGTACTCAACAGTGTGCACATTTAGCATTTACACAAGTTAATGTTTGCACTGTTACACTGTTATTTTCAGAAAATAAGAAAATTAGCTAAACCATGAAACTGTCTTTATTTACACTTAACTTTACTTAGATGATGCTCAAAATAATTATATTAGATGGTTGTTGTTTAGGCCCCATGTTCTCTCTCTCTCTCTCTCTCTCTCTCTCTCTCTCTCTCTCTCTCTCTCTCTCTCTCTCTCTCTCTCTCTCTCTCTCTCTCTCTCTCTCTCTCTCTCTCTCTCTCTCTCTCTCTCTCTCTCTCTCTCTCTCTCTCTCTCTCTCTCTCTCTCTCTCTCTCTCTCTCTCTCTCTCTCTCTCTCTCTCTCTCTCTCTCTCTCTCTCTCTCTCTCTCTCTCTCTCTCTCTCTCTCATTGAGACTATTACCAAAATGTTCCTGCTATGATGTAAGATGTACAAGTCCTAGCCTCCTGTTCTTCCATCCATCTTTTCCTCCTCCCTCTGCAGTGCTGCTACCGCTCTCAGTTTAATTGCTTGTGATTGTCAATTCCACTCTTTAATTGTTCTGACATAACAGGAGGAAAAACAATGACGTGCCATAGCCAATCTTTATCTCTGTTTCTTCTTCCCTATGCATTCCTGCAGCAAAGAGAAACAAACAAATGCAAAAAGTGAGCGAAAGAAAGAAAGGGAGGAAAAGGAGAGAAAAATGTATTCATATAATCACTCAGGCTGATGTATCTGAATGTCTCCCTATGGGACTACATACTAGGCAAGCTTATGACATACTGTACCTACATACTAACAGTAAGTGCTTGCAGCACTTGTAATCAGTTAAGTTACCACCAAAAATATTGTAATCGGATTAAAGATACTCTTGAAAAACTAGATGATTGCTTCTTGGATTACTTTTAAATTCAGAAAGGAGGTTTGCGAAAAAATACATTATGACACCTTTCGGTTTTCTCAATTATATTAAATTCACTATGAGAGCACTATGATGACACACCAAATGACAACCACCTGTCAGAGACCACTATGATGTCAGACCACTATGATGTCAGACCACTATGATAACACATCAAATGCTTTTGGTGGATCTTTTTAGTCATCTTCTAATATATCTTAAGGGGAAAGTAATCCAAAAGTAACTGAAAGTAATCCGATTATGTTACTGAGTGGGTCATTTAAAAAGTTACGTTACCGATTACAATTTTGGACAGGTAACTAGTAACTGTAATGGATTACATTTAGAGAGTTACCTACCCAACCCTGGTTACATTTGACTTGTAATATATCTGAGCATCCAGAGAAGCATTATAAGTTAGCTGTATCACTGTGGGTTACAACAGCCAACAACTCAAACACATTTTCAAAGCTTCATAATGGAGGAACACTTAAATGACATTCACTGATACAGTTTCCAATTGTGACTCTAATTTGTCATAAATGGTTAAAACCAAGTTTCTCATACTTTATTTCAATTTTATGTACCCAGCAGAGCATTCCATCCTACTAACTGTAATTCTATGCATATTAAATCCCTGAAACTGTGTGAGTGTAGTATTGTGAATGTCTGTGCGTTGATCTTGTCATATGTGTTTCATCTCTAAATGTTTTTTATTGCATTTCAATGTTACATTGAAGTGTTGTAATTATTCATGGAATATCTGATGACGTTCTATTATAGGAAATGAGTCATATAGTACAGCAGCAACAGTATGCTATGCAATATGCCCTAAGGACATTTTAGGAATGCTATCTTATCTCCAGACAAATTGCATCAAAATTGCCCTCTCTCAAGTTGAAGGCAGTCACACTGTCTGGGCTGGAGGGAAAGATTGCCTCTGCACCTCATCCAATCACACCCAATGTGTGATAAAATAGAAAACCAGCCCATCTACCGCTGGCAATGTATCAGGTCATAAAACATTAACTTAATTGTAAAAAATGTAATAAAATAAAAAACATTGTTCTGAGCATGCTGCTTACCTGTGGGGTTCACAACACACACTTTGCTGTACAGTCTATTACCAGCCTAAAAACATCATCCTGTGATATTTATGCAAAAAGCATTTCTGTCAATAATGTTTATGTCAATACGTTGCAGTCAATGAGAAAAGATGAGTGTGTCACGATCGTTGGAAGCATACTCGGACCAACGTGCAGCGTGATCTGGGTTCCACATCTTTAAGAGAAACACACAAAACAAAACAAAACAATTAAGAAATAAACGAAACGACAATGGAGTGCTAACATGCAACTACACATAAACAATATCCCACAAACCACAGGTGGAAAAAAGGCTACCTAAATATGATCCCCAATTAGAGACAACGATTACCAGCTGCCTCTAATTGGGAATCATGCAAAATCACCAACATAGAAAAACAAAAAAACTAGAACCCCACATAGAAAGAATAAACTAGACTAACCCCCAGTCACGCCCTGACCTACCCCACCATAGAAAATAAAGGCTCTCTATGGTCAGGACGTGACAGAGTGTCACAGGGTTGAAGCTTACACTGAGTATACCAAACATTAGGATCACCTTCCTAGTGTTGAGTTGCACCCCCCCCCCCCCCCATTTCCCCTCAGAACAGCCTTGATTCGTCGGGGGATGGACTCTACAAGGTGTCGAAAGCTTTCCACAGCGATGCTGGCCCATGTTGACTCCAATGCTTCCCACAGTTGTGTCAAGTTGGCTGGATGTTTTTTGGGTGGAGGACTATTCTTGATACACACAGGAAACTGTTGAGTGTGAAAAACACAGCAGCGTTGCAGTTCTTGACACAAACCGGTGTGCCTGGCACCTACTACCATACTTCGTTCAAAGGCACTTCAATATTTTGTCTTGCCCATTCACCCTCTGAATGGCACACATACACAATCCATGTCTCAATTGTCTCAAAGCTTAAAAATCCTTGTAGAAAAAAAGGAAGGGAAGCACTACTAAGGTACACAATAGTAGGTTTTGGTAGACAGAAGGTGCTAAGGTACACAATAGTAGGTTTTGGTAGACAGAAGGTGTTAAGGTACACAATAGTAGATTTTGGTAGACAGAAGGTTCTAAGGTACACAATAGTATATTTTGGTAGACAGAAGGTGCTAAGGTACACAATAGTAGGTTTTGGTAGACAGAAGGTGCTAAGGTACACAATAGTAGGTTTTGGTAGACAGAAGGTGTTAAGGTACACAATAGTAGGTTTTGGTAGACAGAAGGTTCTAAGGTACACAATAGGAGGTTTTGGTAGACAGAAGGTTCTAAGGTACCCAATAGTAGGTTTTGGTAGACAGAAGGCTCTAAGGTACACAATAGGAGGTTTTGGTAGACAGAAGGCTCTAAGGTACACAATAGGAGGTTTTGGTAGACAGAAGGTTCTAAGGTACACAATAGGAGGTTTTGGTAGACAGAAGGTGCTAAGGTACACAATAGGAGGTTTTGGTAGACAGAAGGTGTTAAGGTACACAATAGTAGATTTTGGTAGACAGAAGGTTCTAAGGTACACAATAGTATATTTTGGTAGACAGAAGGTGCTAAGGTACACAATAGTAGGTTTTGGTAGACAGAAATCATTTTTTAACCCGTCTCCTCTCCTTCATCCACACTGATTGAAGTGGATTTAACAAGTGACATAAATAAGGGATCATAGCTTTCAGGCAGGCAAACAGGAAGGCAGGCAGGCAGGCAGGCAGGCAGGCAGGCAGGCAGGCAGGCAGGCAGGCAGGCAGGCAGGCAGGCAGGCAGGCATATTCACTCACTCACAAACAGACAGACAGATAGATAGACAGGCAGGCAGACAGAGAGGCAGACTGACAGAACACACAAAAGGCAGACAGACAGATAGACAGGCAGGCAGACAGGCACGCAGGGAGGCAGGCAGACAGACAGGACACATAAAAAGCAGACAGACAGACAGGACACACAAAAGGCAGATAGGCCCTAACCCTAACCCTAACCCAGATTCATTTACACTTCCGGCTCAACCCTAACTCCAACCTCAAACCCTGGGGGTTAGGGTTAAGGTTGAGCTGAGCCAAGATGTGGAGGGTTTGGGTTAGTGTTGAGCCAAGATGTGGAGACAAACCTAAGGTTTAGAGTTATGGTTAGGGTTAGGGTTGAGCCGGGATGTAGACATGAAGCTAGGGTTAGGGTCAGGTTTAGGGTTGAGGTTAGAGTAAGATTTGAGCAGGGATGTGGACATGAAGCTAGGGTTAGGGTCAGGTTTAGGGTTGAGGTTAGAGTAAGATTTGAGCAGGGATGTGGATGTAACGGATGTGAAATGGCTAGCTAGTTAGCGGGTACGCGCTAGTAGCGTTTCAATCAGTTACGTCACTTGCTCTGAAACCTATTAGTAGTGTTGCCCCTTGCTCTGCAAGGGCCGTGGCCTTTGTG
This sequence comes from Salvelinus namaycush, assembly GCF_016432855.1. NCBI lineage: Eukaryota > Metazoa > Chordata > Actinopteri > Salmoniformes > Salmonidae > Salvelinus > Salvelinus namaycush. The sequence goes on from NC_052332.1 coordinate 29,303,846, forward strand.
GAGCGATGGGTAACGATGCTTCGTGGGCGACCGTTGTTGATGTGTGCAGAAGGTCCCTGGTTCGCGCCCGTGTCGGGGCGAGGGGACGGTTTAAAGTTGTACTGTTACATTGATGCTGTTGACCCGGATCACGGTTGCTGCGGAAAAGGAGGAGGTTGAAAGGGGGGTGAGTGTAACGGATGTGAAATGGCTAGCTAGTTAGCGGGTACGCGCTAGTAGCGTTTCAATCAGTTACGTCACTTGCTCTGAAACCTATTAGTAGTGTTGCCCCTTGCTCTGCAAGGGCCGCGGCTTTTGTGGAGCGATGGGTAACGACGCTTCGTGGGTGTCAGTTGTTGATGTGTGCAGAGGGTCCCTGGTTCGCGCCCGTGTCGGGGCGAGGGGACGGTTTAAAGTTATACTGTTACATGGACATGAAGCTAGGGTTAGAGTTAAGTTCAGGGTTGAATTTAAAGTTGGTCTAACTCTCTCTGTCTGCCTGTGAATGGGTCTATTTAGGCGAGAGATATGGAGGTGGGAGCGAGGAGGGAGAGAGTAGGGTGAAAGAGAGAAATGAGTGAGAGAGAGGGAGAGAGAGAGAGAGAGAGAGAGAGAGAGAGAGAGAGAGAGAGAGAGAAGGAGGGTGTCATGTCCATAGGCATTCATAATGTAGTCAATTGGTTGAAGCTCATCTTTTACTATTGACTGCAATGTATTGTCATAAACATCATATGTTGTGATGCTTATCTTTTTGCAAAAACATCACAGGATGACGTTTTCCAAGGGGGAGGCTAAGCCCACCCTGTGAGCCAAACAGAGTCTTAGGTGTTCTGAGGTCCACCCTAATCAGTGGACTGCAACAGATGTCCAACCTCTCGTTAACCTGGAAAACACCCTGTTCCAGCTTTGTCTGACCGCCATGTTGGTGAATCTATCATCCACATTCATCCTCCAAATCGGCTCTGTCCTGTTCCAATACTCTCAAACTGCACTCTTCCCTCCTTCAGCCCTTCCTCTTTCTGTTGTTGTAGGCTAATCACTGATCTGACATGACTAGATGGGTGAACGGTATGCCGATGTTTACAATGTGAAGTTTGTATTTTATTATTTTCAAAGGAAAGTCGGTCATTGTGGTTAGAATGAATTAGATATTATGGTGTGCATGTTTTCAATTTGTGTCTTTCTTTTTTGTAATTTCCTTCTGAAAACAGCAGACGCAAATTTACTCAAGTACACACACTTAAATAAATAAATATAGGTCTATGTGGGGGGGAAATACTACAGATATGGGAATGATTAACCACATTTGACATGTCTTCATGTTAGAGAGAAAGAGAGACATCGAGAGAGAGCGAGCGAGCGAGAGAGGTCACATCTCTTTTCAGGCACAGACAAAGTCATCTCTCTCCTTTGACCACCCCATCCTCGCAAAAGCAGAGTCAGTCTCACTTGCTTTCCTTCAGCACCCCTTCCACCCTATTCTCCCGCTCTACATCCCCGAAACCCTTACCAGAGCGTCAGCGACAATGGTCAGTGCAGAGAGAGGAAGAGGGTAAATACATCACGTTTCATTTTAATTTCGGCTATGCCATCGAAAAATTACGGGGGCTGAGAACTTCGAGGAAAATAATCTAGGGAGTGAATATGATTAATGAGTAATCACAAATTCTTATCACCTAACGCACAAGTTGATCAGAGCGGTCCAGCTGTCTTGGCATAACCTATTTGATTTATTTCCATTATGACTGCACATTTACTGTAGGCTATGTCGCAGCGGGAGGATATTTGAAAAGGGCAGAGGGAGGTAGGTTGCTAAGAGAGAGAGAGATAGAGAGACTTGGCAGCACATTATTATAATGATGGTGAGTGACTGATCCACACTTGACGCTGGCGACTTAATTTGGAACTACAAGCAAGGGCGATTTTGTCGTTTCGTCTGCTTCTGGAGGGCATCGGGACGAACCTGCAAATTGCCTGAACAACGCTCTGTGAGGCGCACAAAAGAAAGCCTGGGAGAAAAAGACGACTGGTGTAAAGGCGGTAAGGTGAATGTTGATCGTTTTGCCAGGGGAGGATTGTCAGTAGCCTAGCTATTGCACTTATTCCATTGTGCATCAGTTTGGGTGAGGCTTGCTTATACCGTCTTGACAAGTCAAAGCTACCAGTGGTGTCTGTCTTGATAAAGTAGGCTAGGCTACTAAATACACAAATGCAGTAAATGTGGTGAGCCTCTTGCACATTTTGCATATTAACAAAAAAATCTAGCGATTTTTTTCAAACGTATGCTTTTTCCATATGACTAACTTAAGCACTAAGGCCCGAGGGGGTGTGGTATATAGCCAATATACCACGGCTAAGGTTACAAATTCACGCACACTTGAATAGCCCATAGAACGTTTAAATTACATTTCATTTTGCCTATACAGGCGGTAATGGCCGCACGAACAAGTTGGGATAGTGGAGAGCGGTTACTTCCCGTGTAGGTTACCTGTGCGTGACAAATTCTCCTTGTGTGTTTATGTTTGCGCGCGTTTTTTAATTTATTAATGCGGCATATTAGCAGGAAGACAGTCAACCAGGGTGCTGTAGCCCATGGTAACGATGAAGTTGGTTGTGGCAGTGGAACACATTTTCTGTGATACTGTTGTATCCTTTTAGGCATACTCCCGTCTATGACAGGCCTATGGGGGTACCAGTAAAGGTTGAAAGGCTCGACGACCTGGCACATAGCGCCTTTAGAATATCCCACTTACAAGTGTCCAGGTCAGCAACAGCCCAAATGTACATATTTAAATTGCTTGACTAAACCAACTAACTGAAATATCAATGTGTAATGATGATAAATACCATTGGAATATAAATCATAGGGCTATCCCTTGGATTCTGCAGGCTCACTTGTGGTTTAAAGATTACAGCCCATATATACACAACATGACCAAAAGTATGTGGACACCTGCTCATCGAACATCTCATTCCAAAATCATGGGCATTAATACGGATTAGTTCCCATTTTACAGCCTCCACTCTTCTGGGAAGGCTTTCCACTAGATGTTGGAACATTGCTGCAGGGACTTGCTTCCATTCAGCCACAAGAGCATAAGTGAGGTCGGGCACTGATGTTGGGTGATTAGGACTGGCTCGCAGTCGAGGTTCCAATTCATCCCAAATGGGTTTGATGGGGTTGAGGTCAGGGCTCTGTGCAGGCCAGTGAAGTTCTTCCACACCGATCTCGACAAACCATTTCTGTATGGACCTCGCTTTGTGCACGGAGGCATTGTCATGCTGAATCAGGAAAGGGCTTTCCCCAAACTGTTGCCACAAAGTTGGAAGCACAGAATTGTCTAGAATGTCATTGTATGCTGTAAGATTTATCTTCACTGGAACTAAGGGGCCCGAACCATGAAAAACAGCTCCATTCCTCCTCCGTTCCTTATTCCTCCTCCGCCAAACTTTACAGTTGGCACTATACATTGGTGCAAGAAGCGTTCTCCTGGCATCCGCCAAACCAAGATTCTTCAATCGGATTGCCAGATGGTTAAGCGTGATTCATCACTCCAATGAACGCGTTTCCACTGCTCCAGACCCCAATGGCAGGGAGCTTTACACCACTCCAGCCGATGCTTGGCATTGCACATGGTGATCTTAGGTTTGTGTGCGGCTGCTCAGCCATGGAAACCCATTTCATGAAGCTCCCGACGAACAGTTCTTGTGCTGACGTTGCTTCCAGAGGCAGCTCTCCAGTAAGACAATTCTACGGCAAATGTTTGTCTATGGAGATTGCATGGCTGTGTGCTTGGTTTTATAGACCTGTTAGCAACTCTGTGGCTGAACTAGCCGAATCCTCTAATTTGAAGGGGTGTCCAAATACTTTTGTATATAAAGTGTATTTCAGCCTCGCACCAAATATCCTCTGCTCAGTGTCAGTCCTACCTAGAGTGTAGACCTTACAGGGTTGGCAGGTAACCTAGTGGTTAGCGTGTTGGGCCAGTAACCGAAAGATTGCTAGATTGAATCCCCGAGCTGACAAGGTAAAGATCTGTCTTTCTGCCCCTGAACAAGGCAGTTAACCCACTGTTGCTAGGTTGTCATTCTAAGAAATTATTTGTTCTTAGCTTACTTGCCTAGTTAAATAAAGGTTAAATATAAATTAGGGTGGTAAATTTCCCAGTTTTCCAGAAATACCGGTTGGACGATCCCTGGATTAGGGATGGATTAAACTGAAAATCCGGGAAACCGCCACCGGGATTTATGGGAATTTTGGGAAAGTTACCAGATTTTTGCAACCCTAGTCCCACCCCTTTACTCAAACCTAGTCCCACCCCTTTACTCAACCCTAGTCCCACCCCTTTACTCAACTCTAGTCCCACCCCTTTACTCAACCCTAGTCCCACCCCTTTACTCAACCCTAGTCCCACCCCTTTACTCAACCCTAGTCCCACCTCTTTACTCAAACCTAGTCCCACCCCTTTACTCAACTCTAGTCCCACCCTTTTACTCAACTCTAGTCCCACCCCTTTACTCAAGCCTAGTCCCACCCCTTTACTCAACTCTAGTCCCACCCCTTTACTCAAATCTAGTCCTACCCCTTTACTCAACCCTAGTCCCACCCCTTTACTCAAATCTAGTCCCACCTCTTTACTCAACAACGTGTGTTATTTCATACAGCAACACATTGGGGAGATTGACTGACACTGGCCCCAACAGGTTTAGCTTTGGAAAACATGGATACATACAGGCCATCGAGGAACTCATTCTTTGTGAGATTTATTTTCCTTGACATTTTTACGTGGTGAGAGTTTAGGTTCTTCTTAAGGTTTTCCATCACAACAAAGCAGCTCTAAATGCCTGTAGGTGTATTAGTTGCAGTGTAATGATTTTTCTAGTCTTTTTGAGGCTCAATTCCCCCCTGAGCCCCTTCTCTCTACTGGACCCCATCAGCCTTCCTTCTCCATTTCTCTCTTTCTCATTTGCTCCATGTCCTTCCCTCTCTCCTCTCTCTCCCTTTACCTCTGTCTGTTCCTCCATAGATGGGCATTTGCATCATTTATGGCTGTTGGAGGATGGTATTAAAATCAGAGAGAAATTCCCCAGGTATTGACAATGGCTTAAGTACAGCACCTTATCCATTGAGTGGCAGAACAGCAGGCACCATTATGAGCCATCAATCACACTCCTTCCTTCCTTCCTTTCTTCCTTCGCTAAATGGACTATACTAGAATGGGGCTGGAGGCACGCAGGAATGAATGAATCGCTTTGGGAATGGGTCTTGATTTTTCATGCAAATGTACCTTTCTTAACTCTCCGACTCAGAATATAAATTCCTCCCATTTTAGCTGTGTTATTATGGCTGAGTTTTCCTGGTGTCATTTGGGTCTGTTAGACAATCCTGGGTTTTTCTATTTATACAGAGAGTGGAACCACATTTATTCTCGGACAGTTTGTCCTTATTACTCAGTGAAGTCATCGGAATATGGGCATTTTAACGGAGAGAGGTGAACACCTAGTTCCCCATGCAAACACAGTGATGCAAATGTGTGCATAATGAATAATAGCATATTATTATTATCTTTAAATGTCACTGAGTCCCTCTGCATACATGAACATAGCCATCAGTTTAATCAGCATCTGTATTTACCAGGACTATGATATGCTAATTACATTACTACTCAATGTTCAGTATTGTTACTCTGGGACCGCTATTGGATGACCTTCATTGTGATACCGGATGCCATTGCCCTGGGTATAAAGATCAGTGGTTTCTGGGATATGTCTTCAGTTTAGGGTTTGGCGCCATAACAGGTACCAGCTTTCTGTTCATATGATTTCTCCTTATATTTTATTTGTCCCCTGAAGTTGTGTAGCTTACTCTAATTAAACCTTGAGACATAGCTGAAGTGGCAGTGTCCATGCATAATCATTCCTTACCCTGGCCTTATATTAGCATTAGCAGTAATAGGCAGTTGCAACTTTCTGTCAAACCATTCTCCCCCCTTTCTCTCTCTTCCTCTCATAATCTCTTCCCTATTTCTGTCTGTCTGTCTGTCTGTCTGTCTGTCTGTCTGTCTGTCTGTCTGTCTGTCTGTCTGTCTGTCTGTCTGTCTGTCTGTCTGTCTGTCTGTCTGTCTGTCTGTCTGTCTGTCTGTCTGTCTGTCTGTCTGTCTGTCTGTCTGTCTGTCTGTCTGTCTCTCTCTCTCTCTCTCTCTCTCTCTCTCTCAGCAGCCAAGTTGCTGATGTCATCAGGAAGGTGAAAAATGAGAGGAAAGAGAGAACGAGAGACTTAGGGTTTGTGTCTTCACATTGACACCCCTCCCTCCCTCTATCCCTCTCTTCTCTTCTCCTCCACCCTCTTCTCTCACTCAGTGACAGCTGGCAGCCAGTAGGGCACAGTGGACATGCCAGCACAAGTACAGACATTTGCCAACTCCCAGAGACATACACATAGAACATAACTAATTCATACACAGCTCTCTATCGCTCACTCACTCTCCCTTTTTCACACACACTCAAACCGTACACACTTAATGGAGCATACAAATCAAATCAAATGGTATTTGTCACATGCGCCGAATACAACAGGTGTAGACCTTACAGTGAAATGCTTATTTACAAGCCTTAACCAACAATGCAGTTCTAAGAATCTTTTTTTTCAAACTAATAAAATACGAATAAGAAATAAAATACCAAATAATTAAAGAGCAGCAGTAAAATAACAATAGCGAGGCTATATACAGGGGGTACCGGTACAGAGTCAATGTGCGGGGGCACCGGTTAGTCGAGGTAATTGAGGTAATATGTACATGTAGGTAGAGTTATTAAAGTGGCTATGTATAGATAATAACAGAGAGTCGTAGCAGTGTAAAAGAGGGGGTGGGGGGGTGCAATGCAAATAGTCTGGGTAGCCATGTGATTAGATGTTTAGGAGTCGTATGGCTTGGGGGTAGAAGCTGTTTAGAAGCCTCTTGGACCTAGACTTGGCGCTCCGGTACGGCTTGCCATGCGGTAGCAGAGAGAACAGTCTATGACTAGGGTGACTGGAGTCTTTGACAATTTCTAGGGCCTTCCTCTGACACCGCCTGGTATAGAGGTCCTGGATGGCAGGAAGCTTGGCCCCAGTGATGTACTGGGCCGTATGCACTACCCTTTGTAGTGCCTTGCGGTCAGAGGCCAAGCAGTTGCCATACCAGGCAGTGATGCAACCAGTCAGGATGCTCTCGATGGTGCAGCTGTAGAACCTTTTGAGGATCTGAGGACCCATGCCAAATCCTTTCAGTCTGCTGAGGGGGAATAGGTTTTGTCGTGCCCTCTTCACGACTGTCTTGGTGTGCTTGGACCATGTTAGTTTGTTGGTGATGTGGACACCAAGGAACTTGAAGCTCTCAACCTGCTCCACTGCAGCCCCGTCGATGAGAATGGGGGCATGCTCGGTCCTCCTGTTCCTGTAGTCCAAAATCATCTCCTTTGTCTTGATCACGTTGAGGGAGAGGTTGTTGTCCTGGCACCACACGGCCAGGTCTTTGACCTCCTCCCTATAGGCTGTCTCGTTGTTGTCGGTGATCAGGCCTACCACTGTTGTGTCATCTGCAAACTTAATGATGGTGTTGGAGTCGTGCCTGGTCGTGCAGTCATGCGTGAACCGGGAGTACAGGAGGGGACTGAGCACGCACCCCTGAGGGGATGTGTTGTTACCTACCCTTACCACCTGGAGGCGGCCCGTCAGGAAGTCCAGGATCCAGTTGCAGAGGGAGGTGATTAGTCCCAGGGTACTTAGCTTAGTGATGAGCTTTGAGGGCACTATGGTGTTGAACGCTGAGCTGTAGTCAATGAATAGCATTCTCACATAGGTGTTCCTTTTGTCCAGGTGGGAAAGGGCAGTGTGGAGTGCAATAGAGATTGCATCATCTGTGGATCTGTTAGGGTGGTATGCAAATTGGAGTGGGTCTAGGGTTTCTGGGATAATGGTGTTGATGTGAGCCATGCCCAGCCTTTCAAAGCACTTCATGGCTACAGACGTGAGAACGACGGGGCGGTCGTCATTTAGGAAGGTTACCTTCGTGTTCTTGGGCACAGGGACTATGGTGGTCTGCTTGAAACATGTTGGTATTACAGACTCAGACAGGGAGAGGTTGAAAATGTCAGTGAAGACACTTGTCAGTTGGTCAGTGCATGCTCGGAGTACACGTCCTGGTAATCTGTCTGGCCCTGCGGCCTTGTGAATGTTGACCTGTTTAAAAGTCTTACTCACATCGGCTGCGGAGAGCGTGATCACACAGTCATCCGGAACAGCTGATGCTCTCACGCATGTTTCAGTGTTACTTGCCTCGAAGCGAGCATAGAGGTAATTTAGCTAATCTGGTAGGCTTGTGTCACTGGGCAGCTCTCAGCTGTGCTTCCCTTTGTAGTCTGTAATAGTTTGCAAGCCCTGCCACATCCGACGAGCGTCGGAGCCGGTGTAGTACGATTCGATCTTAGTCTTATTTTGACGCTTTGCCTGTTTGATGGGTCGTCGGGGGGCATAGCGGGATTTCTTATAAGTGACCGTATTATGTACATGCAGTCCTGTATGCAGTCAGAGTTCACAATAAATATGCTGCACCCTATTAAGAAACTGGATTATAGTAACTGGATTCAGAACTCTATTATTGATAAAGTAGACTCAGTATATGAAGACCACACTGGCTGAGCCGAGTGTCTCCTTCCTCAAAAGCCCCGACATTAGTGAGTACAGTCGATTTGAATCCCTGCTCTCCTGGTCTAGCCCTTTAGTGCATTGACCCCATTAATTCAACAATTTACACAAGGAACACATGCTCAGATCACTTTAGCATGCTACAGACCATTCTGTACAGCATGTAGTACCTCAGGTCCTTTAAGTTGAACAGTAAAGCTCATTTTACCTTATTCCTTAGATATATTGGAGCACCGCCATACTAGTTAATTGGTCCAGGAAAGTCACATGAGACTTTTGAAGAATGCATAATTACTGTTGATTAAGTGTAGGATTAAAAACAGAACATGCAGTTGGTTGTTTATTTTTAATTGGTGTGTCACACTTACAGCTGGTTTTAAGAAGACTTTCGGAAGATATATAGTTGTTGCTAATGAAAATGAGTGTTTTTTTGTTTTCTGTGCATTACAATGACCAAACCATCACTACTGCTGCAGAGGTGAGAATATATTTCCATAATTAGCTTAAATGCATATCAGCAGTGCATGTTGGCCTGAAGTGGAAATTCTGCATTTTGACTCTGAAACCCTCAAGTGTTTTGAGACTTGCATACAGATAAGAAGAAATATTGTATAATGGCATACTATTTTAGATGCTCCCGAGTGACCACAAAAAGTAAGAGGAAGTGTAACGGTTGTCCTCCTCCTCTTCGTCCGAAGAGGAGGAGTAGGGATTGGACCAAAGCGCAGCAGGAAAGTTGGACATAACGAATTTATTAAAGAAAAGACGAAACACGATAAACACTTGAAAGGATTATCAAAATAACAAAACGACGTAGACAGACCTGAACATGGAACTTACATAAATACACGAAGAACTCACGAACAGGAACAGACTACATACACGAACGACAAAACGATACAGTCCCGTGTGGTGCACATACACAGACACGGAAGACAACCACCCACAAACAAACAGTGTGAACAGCCTACCTTTATATGGTTCTCAATCAGAGTAAACGTCAAACACCTGTCCCTGATTGAGAACCATATAAGGCTAATTTCCAATTACCTAAACATAGAAACACAAAACATAGAACGCCCACCCCAACTCACGCCCTGACCAACTAAACACATACAAAAATAACAGAAAACAGGTCAGGAACGTGACAGGAAGACGTTTAAGCAATAAGGCCAGAGGGGGTGTGGTATATTGCCAATATACCACGGCTAAGGGCTGTTCTTATCCAGGACGCAACGTGGAGTGCTTGGATACAGCCCTTAGCCGTGGTATATTGGCCATCTATCACAACCCCCGAGGTGCCTTATTGCTTTATTATAAAATGGTTACCAACGTAATTAGAGCAGTAAAAATAAATGTTTTGTCATACCCGGGGTATACCACGGCAGTCAGCCAATCAGCATTCAGGGCTTGAACCACCCAGTTTATATATATTGATATAACACAGCAACATAATAGACATTTACTAACCTGTTGCTCACACAAAACCAAGAAGCAAAGCTCAATAAGATGTTTTTTTAGATTTGTAAAACATCTGTAACAAACAGCTAGTCTACAGAATGATTTAACGATTTAACAGTAAAAGAGGAACTGAACGTTCAGTTAATTGGACCAGCTGGAATAATTTCAGGCAGGATTTCCTCAAACCCCATAATTTATCTGAAGTGATCAACACCTGGAGTAAAGTACTTCAAATCAAACTGAGCTCGCTGCCATAAAGCATACATACAGTTGCAAGTTTCATCGATTAAACTTGCAGACAACTCTGGAAGGTATTGATAAGGAATGTTCTCCACAGACTGTCTGGTTCTGATAATTATATTTCATCAACTCTTCATGGCAAGGTTTTAATATCACAATTCTGACAGACTGTTGATTCAGATTCCCAGAGATATGTTCAGCCCTCTTCCACAAATGGGACATGACATTTGGGTTGGTTTGATGTTAGTGAGGGGGCTGGAGGCTTAACAACAGTATTAAAAAACGTGGATTTGATCTCTCTGGGCTTTCTGGAGGGCTGGGTTACAGACCTCTCCACCAGATTATGAAAGTACAGATGCCAGCCATTGCAAACACATGAGATTATGGCTACACAAATGTAGAGTGGCAGCAGACAAGATTATAGTACAAGATTAGGCCCATGCATGCGCCCACACATAAATGGATATGCATGCCCTCACACTCTCTCTCGCTCTCTTGCTCTCTCTTCCCCCACCCCCCCCTCTCTCCCCCCCCCCCCCCCCCCTCTCTTTCCCACACACACATGAATACATTGTTACAGTTGTGCCCAGAAACATACCCACGTGAGTTCCCACTCGTAAAACGCACACACACGTAAACACATGAACTCAATAGCTATGTGTAATCCGGGATTATTACAGTACAGAGAGGCAGTGCTTGTCAGACACTTCATATTAAAGCCACCACACAATGCAGCAGCAGATTAGAGGGAGGCAGGAATAGAAATAAAAAGAAGTACAGGACAGGATCAAGATGAACATGGAGGGATGAGAGAGGAGAGACAGTGATGAAGACAAAGAGGGAGGAGGACTTGTTGTGAGATAGATGGATACAGAGACATAGAGAGAGAGAGAGAGTGATAGAGACAGAGAGAGTGATGTGATAGAGAGAGAGAGAACAATAGAGGAGAGAGAGAGCGAGAGAAAGAGTGATAGAGAGAGAGAACGATAGAGAGAGAGAGAGAAAGATGGAGAGTGAGAGAGCAATACAGAGAGAGAGAGCGATAGAGAGTGAGAGAGAGAGCAATACAGAGAGAGGGAGAGCAATAAAGATTGAGAGAGCAATACAGAGAGAGAGCGATAGAGAGTGAGAGAGCGATACAGAGAGAGCGATACAGAGAGAGCGAAAGAGAGAGAGAGAGAGAGAGAGAGAGAGAGAGAGAGAGAGAGAGAACGGGATTTACCAGGGCTCTGTGGAGATGTGAGACAGTTTGCATGCCTTCCAGTTGCCCTATCAGATGGATATCATTGTGACCGCAATTTTTATCATCAACACTAATTAATGACAGGCGAGCTGGCATGTTTGAGCTAATTTGGCTTGCTTGGCATTCAGATGTTGTGAGTTGCATTTCAAGGATTTCTCCCCTGAGGCTTCCAGTACCTCTACTCCTCCAGTACCTCTATTCCTCCAATACCTCTACTCCTCCAGTACCTCTACTCCTCCAGTACCTCTACTCCTCCAGTACCTCTATTCCACCAGTACCTCTATTCCTCCAGTACCTATATTCCTCCAGTACCTATATTCCTCCAGTACCTCTACTCCTCCAGTACCTCTACTCATTCAGTACCTCTACTCCTCCAGTACCTCTATTCCTCCAGTACCTCTATTCCTCCAGTAACTCTATTCCTCCAGTACCTCTATTCCTCCAGTACCTCTACTCATTCAGTACCTTTACTCCTCCAGTACCTCTACAGGTTCTTGGGTTAAAAACATAGATCAAATGCTGATGTTTATAACACTTACAGATCAACACTCAAAGGTTGTGTTCATAAAATTATTATTACTGTCTTTTTGGGGGGGTGTTCTCAGGAAATTGTAGATAATAGTTATGTATTCCCTATGCCTGGCTATAAAGTATCTGGGAAAGAAGAATGCATTCAACCAATCACAAAGTACATTTTCCTGTACTCATAAATAAGGTGAGCAGTGTAGAGTAATGGTTTCTTGGAATCCATCAGTTACCCTATATAGCTGGTTATTTCTCAACCATTTTCCAGAGAGACCCATTCTGAGCCACAGTTTGAGGATATGGCAGTAGACTTACTGTAGACTAGAGAGCTATTTCGAGGTAACTGAGCCCACAGCCTGTCCAGATGTTTTCCCCCTGAGACATCTGTGTGGATTACCTCAAATTACGCCCTTCATCTGAACCCTAAATAAATTATACCCACAATTGTGTTTTACTTGCCATATGGGGATATATTCTCTACCAACCGACCAATCAATCATTCCTTCAATTCAACCCCTCGATCAATCATGTTTTAGTGGATGATGTGTGTTAAGCGGTAGACGAGCCGTCACAGGAAGCTTAACATAATGAGATAAAGCAGAGGACCGCACCTAATTGGATTACATTAGCAGATCGCATTCACAACAACAAAGACAGGCCTGAATGAAATAAGTCCCATTCAAACACAGTTTGTTGTGAAGATGAGACTGGATCAGGTGCAGGTGGATGGCCTTAAGGAAAGCAGTACCGAGAGGCATATGTATGTGTGTGTGTCGAGTAGAAACAGGCCCATGTCCACACAGACCTGTCCCTCCTGCACCTTGGACAGGTTCATTCCTCTCTCCTTCCCTCCATCCATCCCAAGTTCCCTCCTGCCATTGAGAAATCATCTCTGTGCTTCAGACTCTCTGGTCATCTTTTATGCTTCAGACTCTCTCGTCTTGTTTGTGAAATGAAGTACAATGATCAGTTGTGCAGAAAATGTCGCAGAGTTCAAATGGAGTTCATTGGCACTGTTGTGTCTCCTGGATGTTTGTTTTTTTGCTCTCTGTCCTGTATAGCCGGAGTGAAATGTGGACGAGGCTTGGGATGAAACGTCCCACCACTAATTATTTATTTCTCAGTCTGGTGTGTTTCCATACTGGAGGTCTTCACGGAACCACCTGTACCCGAGACCCGATCTGGGACCCGAGCGGATCCGGATCCACAATTCTAAATAATGTCACGGGTTTGGGTCGGATCCGATATGGTTTTAACTGACTTGTCTAAAAGGGCCCGTACAGATCCGAATGCGACTACTGCAGCAGAGACAGAGAGACAAATTTCATAATTTATGCTGCTGCTCTTGCTTTTCACGAGAGTGAAGCGTGGCGCGTGTAGCTTGTTGTTGGCCAATCATGAGTCATCAAAGCGGCAATAGGCTACAGTCATAGAACCTAGCTCCATGTGTGGCAAAAGTTAGGAGATATCTAATCAGGGTTGGGGAGTAACGGATTACATGTAATCCGTTACCTGTAAGGGATTACAAAAAACGGTAGCTGTAATCCGTTACGTTACCAGCAAAAATATTGTAATCGGATTACAGATACTTTTGAAAAACTAGATGATTACTTCGAGGATTACTTTTAAATTAAGAAAGGATGTTTGCGAAAAATGACATTCAAATCAGCATTGAAAAAGTCAGAGACCACTATGATGACACACCACATTTTTTTGATGTGATCGTGGGAAAAGTGCAGGAATAGGCTTTTGTAGGCTACAGTACAAGCTATGTCTTCCAATGGTGAGACTGCTGGCGGCATCCAAAGATTATTCAACTTGAATATATGCTTGGAGGTAAGGATGACAGCAGTGGTGTATTCTACAGCTATACGGATATCACTTATTATTGATATCTACATGGTGCTGCTCTCTCATTTAGTTATTTGCGCCTTACGGATTGTGGTTGTTGTGGATGGCTGCTCGCAAATCTAAATGTGTATTTGAACCCAATAATGGTTGAATTCAAGAAGCTTAAGCTGCCTGTCAATCATTGTTTTTTTTATGAGCACAGCATTTATTTTTCAACTTGAATCATTGAGCCCAATCAGTCCTCCATGACAACAAAATCATAAACAACAGAGTAGGACTGGCTAATAAGTCCTTAGTTTTGGGGTCATGCTCATGTAAAACAATTTTGCTAATCTATACTTCCATACTTCCATATTCCAAGTCCAATTCTTGAAGATCAAGAGTTATAACATTTATGGAATGACTGGAATTCTGTAAAGATATCATTTAATCGTATTATTATATGTAGTAGAAAGCGATGGGTTTCAAGGAGCCTACATAACCAACCTATAAAGTAACATTTAACATCCATATATGGCCAGCTATGTAAACTTTAACATTTATTTATCCTGCAATAGATGTCGTTCAGTTTGTAACATACATTTTTGTCTTCTTCTAATGCCTCTTAATTAAGGGGAATGTAATCTAAAAGTAACGGAATGTAATCAGATTATGTTACTGAGTTTGGGTAATCCAAAGGTTACGTTACTGATTACAGTTTTGGACACTGGAACGGATTATATTTAGAAAGTAACCTACCCTGTATCTAATCAATGGAAAATGGAATCAAAATTATGGATTTAAAAGTTAAAGGAGAAGGATAGGCTACAATGACCAGTAGCCAACAGGTAGGGTGCTATTTAATATTCTGAATGGACTTGTTGTTATTTGTAACTGTAGGATGAGAAAGCGCATGCACTGCAGTCTCAGTTAGCCTAGCTAGCTAGCTAACGTTAGCTAGCTTAACTAGCTTCTCCCGGTTTGATGCAGTCAAGACAGTTACAACGTAATTATATTTGATGATAAATAACCTAGCTATGGCAGCTATTAGTCTACTATAGCGCGTGTCTTGGTCGGTTGCTGTCTCTCGTCTATTGCTCCCTCCTCCCTGTGTCACTCACTCACAGTATAGTCCCTTCCCGCTTGCTCGAACTGCACTTCTCTCCCTCCTCTCGCGCTTTATCAGCTCTGGTTAATAAAGTAGCTTAAAAATTTACTTTTCTGCTGCTTCCCACACTTGGATTGGATCTGGGCACACACTGGTTGAATCAACGTTGTTACCACGTCATTTCAATTAAATTACATTGAACCAACGTGAAATAGACATCTGTGCCCAGTGGGTATGGAATACCCACTGGGCACAGATGTCTATTTCACGTATATGGAATACCCACTGCTCGCTTAACCCGGAAGCCAGCCGCACCAATGTGTTGGAGGAAACACTGTCCAGCTGGCGACCTGAAGTCAGTGTGCATGCTCCCGGCCACCACAAGGAGTCACTAGAGCGCAATGGGATAAGGATATCCCTGCCGGCCAAACCTTCCCCTAACCCGGACGACGCTGGGCCAATTGTACGCCGTCTCATGGGTCTCCCGGTCACGGCCGGCTGCGACACAGCCCGGGATCGAACCCTGGTCTGTAGTGACGCCTCTAGCACTGCGATGCAATGCCTTAGACCGCTGCGCCACTCTGGAGGCCCCGGATGCTGCATTTCTGTTAATACTCTAATACAAATGTTCCAGTGTGTAGTCAGGTTCAGGTGAATACTATTGTCACACAGAGAGACACGTTGGTAAAAACCAAAGTGGATCACCAGAATACCTATGAGAACGTATTGTACAGGCCTGTCACTGTGCAGCTCATCTTGCTGGGGTGGGAGGGGGTGGTATCACTATAGCAGATGTCTATTCTCAATTTTACAGAAATAATACAGAGTGCCACCTGAATTCTTGATATACAATTTTCAAAAGTGTCAGACAGCTAACAGGCTTCAGTAGAGGACTCATAGTCAGCCATATGAATTTGTTCCAGCATACACGCTGTCTGGAAATATTAGAGAAATACTAGCTTAGCAAACATATGAAGTTGTCTCAACATTGAAGTGAAGTCATTGCCTTTGTGTTATTAAGGGAGTGGGTTTATGACTAGCAGCTTTTCAAGAACTAAAGGAAGAGCTGCACTCACTTTCAATTGTAAAATCTGCAATATAGCTAATGGAATATTGCCTTGTAGTCAGTGTGGGAAAGGACCCACAAGACGAAAGTTGACACAGAGAGAGAGAGACAGGGGAGAGAGAGGGGGGGGGGGGTGGGGGGACAGAGAGAGGGGAGAGAGAGAGAGAGAGAGAGAAAGAGAGAGAGCGAGCGAGAGTGTTAGAGTGGAGTGGGGGGTTGTTGGAGTAGACCGCAGAGAGAAAAGGAATTGAAAGAGAAAAATAGGAGAATAAAGGGAGCGAAACAAGAGACAGATGGAGAGTGACAAAAAGTCAATCAAGTGGGCATGTGGAGACTGAGATGTAGAAACATTAGGGATGTTTTACGTCAGAGGGAGAGAATCAGGACCTCGAGAATTAAACGGGGACTCTGCCCAATGTCCCCCTATTCTCTCTTTATTGCCGTCTCCTTCCATTTGTTTCTCTCTGCTGCCTCTTTCTATCCCTCAGTCTCTTTCTCCGTTAGTGCGTGTATTGTACAGTATGGTGGCTCAAGTAGCCCAAAGCCTATGGGATGTGTCAACATGCAAACCCATTAAATCATTAGAGCCCATTTATTATTAACTCAGAATAACACACAGCTGAGGATACAACCTTTTAAATGGAAGTCACAGACAGTGCTGCACCATCAATCGAAGCCGATATGTCATTCTTCACACCCTCCAAAATGTGGAATTGACCAAAAACAGTGTCTGTATTGATCAAATAACCTGTGAACACAGGCGGCAACTATGGTTTAGTGGATGCCACCCTGTCGCCCTCCTGAGGGGTTGAAAGTTGTAATTTAAAGGTGTCATCCAAATATGAGTCATAGATGAGACTAGCCTGTGTTCTCTGCCCTCCCTCCCTCCCTCCCTCCCTCCCTCCCTCCCTCCCTCCCTCCCTCCCTCCCTCCCTCCCTCCCTCCCTCCCTCCCTCCCTCCCTCCCTCCCTCCCTCCCTCCCTCCCTCCCTCCCTCCCTCCCTCCCTCCCTCCCCTAGTGCCAGCCTCCCAGCTTCTCTCCCTCCTCTCTGCTCTCTCTCTCCCTCCTCTCTGCTCTCTCTCTCCCTCTCTCTCCCTCCTTCTCCCCCTAACTTCCTTCTCCAGTGCCTCCCTCCCAGCTTCGCTCCCTCTTGCTCCATCCCTCCCTTCGTCTCTGTCTCCCTCTCCCAAACTTTTCTCTGCGCATTGACCCTGTCCCCTCCCTCGCTCCACCTGTGTGTGACTGTGTGACTTCAGCATTAGAGGAGTGAGGTAGAGAGGAAGCAGAGATGTATAGAGAGGGGAGAGAGCTGAGAGGAGGGAGAGATAGGGAGACAGAGAGGAGGGTGAGAGAGAGCAGTGAGGATGGAGAGAGAGAGCAGTGAGGAGGGAGAGAGAGAGAGCAGTGAGGAGGGAGAGAGAGCAGTGAGGAGGGAGAGAGAGAGCAGTGAGGAGGGAGAGAGAGAGCAGTGAGGAGGGAGAGAGAGAGCAGTGAGGAGGGAGAGATAGAGCAGTGAGGAGGGAGAGAGAGAGCAGTGAGGAGGGAGAGAGAGCAGTGAGGAGGGAGAGATAGAGCAGTGAGGAGGGAGAGAGAGAGCAGTGAGGAGGGAGAGAGAGAGCTGAGAGGAGGGAGAGATAGGGAGACAGAGAGGAGGGTGAGAGAGAGCAGTGAGGATGGAGAGAGAGAGCAGTGAGGAGGGAGAGAGAGAGAGCAGTGAGGAGGGAGAGAGAGAGAGCAGTGAGGAGGGAGAGAGAGAGCAGTGAGGAGGGAGAGAGAGAGCAGTGAGGAGGGAGAGAGAGAGCAGTGAGGAGGGAGAGAGAGAGCAGTGAGGAGGGAGAGAGAGAGCAGTGAGGAGGGAGAGAGAGAGCAGTGAGGAGGGAGAGAGAGAGCAGTGAGGAGGGAGAGAGAGAGCAGTGAGGTGGGAGAGAGAGAGCAGTGAGGTGTCTAGCACTTAAATTGCCTGTTTATTTCCAGTCATCGCATCAATTACACTGTGTGTGTGTGTGTTTGTGCGTGCGTGTGTGTGTGTTGAAGGGGGTGCCAGTGTGTGGCAGCCCTGAGATCGGCAGCAGAATCTCTCCTCTCAGGGGAGAAGGGGCGTGTCTGTGCTGTGTGACAGGCTGCAGTGATTAGTAGAGCTCAGCGGACAGCATTTATCCAACTCAGCCGAGGGCATGAACAATTTTTGCCTGCAACTCTGCAATTTGTCTCCCACTACACATCATATAGGGACAAATGGGGTTTGTGCACTTTTCAGTCATGTGTATTCTTACAGGGTTACATGTATGACTGGTAATGTTATTTCTCTCATGTACTTATTAGCTACATATATTTTTATGTAAGAACATGTTGATAATTTATTGTTGCTACTATAGTATTATTACAGTGTTACTACACAGGTATAAGAGCAAGTAAATGCAAAGGGAATGGTGGATTTTCTGACTTACATCCTGTGACAGAAGGAGATGACAGGAGCTGAACCCATCATCTGAGAAGGAAGGTGCATTAGGGATTCTTAATGAATACTACTTAATTACTTTGCTGAGTGCAATCATTCAGCACATTGGCAAGTGATGATGCCTGTTATTAGGGGGTGAAAAAACAGCTGATATGCTAAAGGCCCAGTGCAGTCAAAACATATTTTCCTGTGTTTTCTATACACGCTATGAGGTTGGAATAATGAGGATAATTCACTTTTAGTGTGAGAGCTGTTTCAAAAGACGGCCTAAAATTTCAGCTTGTTTTGGTGGGAGGGATTTTTGGCCGAGCTGGTGACATCATCAGCCGGTAAATTAGTTAATAGACCAATATAGAGAGTTCCAAACCTTTGCCAATAACGTTTTCAGTTTCCCCCTCCCCACTCAGACCCCTCCCAAACAGTCTTAGCAAAATTCTTGTTGGAGAAATGTCTCTTTGTAAAGAAGCTAGGGTTTGACAGCATTGTGTTTGAACCCTGTCTTGAAAACGTCAAGACAAGCAGTGCTTTTAATCAACTAGTGAATAGCCAATCATAGACAGAGATAGTCTTCAGAAACAGCTCAGTCCTGTAAGATAGAGGAAACATGCTCATTAGATTAGAATAACTTGTCCTCGTGCCAACTTGATCGTTTATTGATCACATGCTTGGAGCAAAGCAATCACACGCTGATTCTTTTAGTAGGGGGATGGTCTCTTCAACCACAAATCTTACTGGTTGGCTTACCTCTGTGTCACAGGAGGTTGGTGGCACCTTAATTGGGGAGGATGGGATCGTGATAATGGCTGGAGCGGAATAGGTGGAATGGTATCAAATACATCAAACATATGGTTTCCATGTGTTTGATGCCATTCCATTCGCTTCGTTCCAGCCATTATTATGAGTCATCCTCCCCTCAGCAGCCTCCACTGCTCTCTGTGTACAGTATATTAGCTCGTGGCACATGGATCGTGTGTGTGTGCGTGTGTGTGTGTGACAGGTTTATTGACCTGTCTTCGTCCCCCAGGGATGCACACACAGCTCTTTTATGACCAGTGAAATAATGAATCATCTGATAATGAACCTGAGACTGTTAATTAGAGCTCCATCACAAGGAGGAACGTTTAAACAGCTCCCCCTCTATCCCCCCTCCGTTTCTCTCCTCTTCTATCTATCTCTCCATTCTCAGATCCTTTAGAACATGGCCTGTCTTTCCTTCTTGACCCTCAAAACCCACACCCTCATCATTCCTTGTCCATCTATTTTCACTCCCTTTCTCCTCTCTTCCTCCTCCTCTATTCTCCCTCCTGTCTTTACATGAGTCTCACTGGCTACTCC
The DNA here is from genome assembly GCF_016432855.1 of Salvelinus namaycush. NCBI lineage: Eukaryota > Metazoa > Chordata > Actinopteri > Salmoniformes > Salmonidae > Salvelinus > Salvelinus namaycush. The sequence continues at coordinate 29,323,777 of NC_052332.1, forward strand.
ACTTGGCTCAGTTCGCACCAATATTTGTGTTTCTGACAAAGACTGCTCTCCTGACGCTATCTCTTCACTTAATATTTCTCCCACCTCTTCCATTCCTCACATCTCCCCCGCAACCACTCTCTCCTTCCCCCCCTCTCTTCTCTCCTCTACCTGAATTAGGCCCGTCAAAGATCATCCAGTTGAACGTTTAGAGAGGCGACTGATCGGAGAGGGGTATAGAGGATGGAACCGTCTGAAGGGCTGAAAATGGTACCGGCACAAAAGGGCTGCAGACAGAGCAGGGGGATGGAAATATCATTTTATGGAGAGAAATCCACAGATGAGGATAAAGGGAGTCAGGGATAATGATTCTGAATGAGTTTAGAGAGAGGTGGAGAGGGCGGGAGACAGAGAGAATGAGAGAGGGTAAAATGAGATGTACTGCATATGGGTCTCTTAATTAACTGTGTTAAAAGCTTTCTTATTAGGACTGATGCTCTACAGTGGAGGGAGGAAGAGAAAACACTCTCCTTCAGCTGCGTATCCAGCCCAGCCTCACAGACACAGAGAAAACACTCTCCTTCAGCTGCGTATCCAGCCCAGCCTCACAGACACAGTGTAACGGCTTTCCTCCTCCTCTTCATCCGAAGAGGAGGAGCAAGGATTGAACCAAAATGCAGCTTCTTGAGATGACATGATTTATTAAATTCAAGACGAAAAAACACGAAAACACTTTAACAAACTACAAAACAACAAACGACGTAGACGCACCTGAACATAAGAACTTACATGACACGAAGAACGCATGAAACAGGAACAGACTACATAAACCGAACAAACGAACAAACAAACCGAAAACAGTCCCGTGTGGCGCAACGTACATAGACACAGACACAGGAGACAACCACCCACAAACAAACAGTGTGAAAACACCTACCTTAATATGGCTCTCAATCAGAGGAAATGAAAACCACCTGCCTCTAATTGAGAGCCATATCAGGTCACCCTTAACAAACATAGAAACACACAACATAGACTACCCACCCAAACTCACGCCCTGACCGTCAAACACATACAAAATAACAGAAAACCGGTCAGGAACGTGACACACAGAGACAACACTCTCCTTCAGCTGCGTATCCAGCCCAGCCTCACAGACACAGAGAAAACACTCTCCTTCAGCTGCGTATCCAGCCCAGCCTCACAGACACAGAGAAAACACTCTCCTTCAGCTGCGTATCCAGCCCAGCCTCACAGACACAGAGAAAACACTCTCCTTCAGCTGCGTATCCAGCCCAGCCTCACAGACACAGAGACAACACTCTCCTTCAGCTGCGTATCCAGCCCAGCCTCACAGACACAGAGACAACACTCTCCTTCAGCTGCGTATCCAGCCCAGCCTCACAGACACAGAGAAAACACTCTCCTTCAGCTGCGTATCCAGCCCAGCCTCACAGACACAGAGACATCACTCTCCTTCAGCTGCGTATCCAGCCCAGCCTCACAGACACAGAGAAAACACTCTCCTTCAGCTGCGTATCCAGCCCAGCCTCACAGACACAGAGAAAACACTCTCCTTCAGCTGCGTATCCAGCCCAGCCTCACAGACACAGAGAAAACACTCTCCTTCAGCTGCGTATCCAGCCCAGCCTCACAGACACAGAGAAAACACTCTCCTTCAGCTGCGTATCCAGCCCAGCCTCACAGACACAGAGAAAACACTCTCCTTCAGCTGCGTATCCAGCCCAGCCTCACAGACACAGAGAAAACACTCTCCTTCAGCTGCGTATCCAGCCCAGCCTCACAGACACAGAGAAAAGGGGAGAGACAGGGAATCAGAAGGAAATGTTGTCTTTAGCAGGAAAGAAGAAAAGTCTGAGGCCATCTTTTAATGTCAGTTCATCTAACTTAGTTTATCACTTTGCTTTGTATTTATCCTTTTTTTAAATCCCCCACTCCACCCCCCCCCTCCGTCTCTCTCTCTTCCTCCCTCCATCCCTCTCTATCTCTCTCTCTCCTTCTCTGTCTCTCTCCCTCTCTCCCTCTCACTCTCCCTCTCTCTCTCTCTCTCTTACTCCACTGCCAGTGAATAGATGTAATGTGTAACAGTGTTAAAAGTCCAGTCACATCGCAGCTTGTCTGTGTGTGAGAGTATTGTCTGTGTGTCCAATAATTTCAGGTTACTGCGCCTCCTCTGTCTCCAGTCACTGATTCATATTAAATCAGAGTGACTAATAAACGGACACACACACACACACACACACACACACACACACACACACACACACACACACACACACACACACACACACACACACACACACAAATCGACGCACACTGTATTGTATTCTCAATTTATGTACTCGACACATAAAGGATTTTACTCTTCTGTAATACCCCTTGGGAATAATATAGGCAGGAAGGAGAGAGTGGAAGAGAAAGGCAGACAGAAGGGAAGAGAGGGCTGTGATGCTTCAATTAAGCAATAAGGCCCGAGGGGGTGTGGTATATAGCCAACATACCACGGCTAAGGGCTGTTCTTAGGCACAACGCAACGTGGTATATTGGCCATATACCACAAACCCCTGAGGTGCCTTATTGCTATTATAAACGTAATTAGAGCAGTAAAAATAAATGTTTTGTCATACCTGTATACCACGACTGTCAGCCAATCAGCATTCGGGGCTGGAACTACCCAGTTTATAATGGAATTTTAATAATAGAATAAGCTATTAAACACTGAGTAATAAAACCGGCACATCTTCACATTTTACTGATGACTGTTGACGACTAACTGTCTCTGGGTGGCTGTTCTGCATACAGTACCAACACATCATCCACACATCACCCACACATCACCCACACATCATCCACACATCACCCACACATCATCCACACATCATCCACACATCACTCACACATCATCCACACATCATCCACACATCATCCACACATCACCCACACATCACCCACACATCACCCACACATCATCCACACATCACCCACACATCATCCACACATCATCCACACATCACCCACACATCATCCACACATCACCCACACATCACCCACACATCATCCACACATCACTCACACATCATCCACACATCACCCACACATCACCCACACATCATCTCACAATTCATATGCAGATAGACTGACTTCAAGCCATATATAGAGAGTTGGGCCAATGTGGTTTCTGTCTGAACGTTCCGAGAGAGCCCCTTTCTCCTCCATCACCATGGGAAAGTGATAATTGACACTTCCGCGTTGTGCTGTTTGTTTCTGGTAGTTTTCAAAACCTATGAAGATGTCCAGTGAAAGCAGATATGAAATGTGTTGACACCACAACACAGTACCGACTTGGATACACATTCTCCCCAATGCCAATTAATGAATAATCTGTTAAATTCGCTGCTCTGTTTTGTTTGTTTACAGCGGCTCCTTTACAATGATTTATATATACACTAGACGACTGATAGGGGGCGCTGTGTTGAAGCCTTCCTCAGCATTGTACAAAATATTTTGGAAGCAATAGAAATGCATTTATTATTCAACTTTCATTTTTTGTCACATTTATTATATAACAGATATCTTAATGCCTACTTTTAAATTATATTATGTGAGCTAAACATTAAAAAAACAGATGAAAAAATATAGAAAAACATTTCCCTCAAAGTCTAATTTTTTGAGATTACTAATGTTACTGTCCCCACTACAACCTGTAACATGTAATTTTGTGCTTGAAACATTTAATTGAAATACTGTAGAATTCCATTCATTCCTATGGAGGACTGCTCCTACTGGGGAGTGCCAATATGGCCGATCGGTGGCTTCAAAGTCTCAATGGCCAATACATAGCATCAGCAATCCAGGGTTTATATACATCATTGGTCCTTTCATAGGGAACTGTCAAAGGTGCTTTCGTATTGTTACATTACAAACATTTTGATAATAGAGGCTCTAACATGGCAGCCATTCTAAAACCTGGCTGAGCTCTCTACACTCTTAGAAAAAGGGGTTCTGAAAGGGTTCTTCGGCTGCCCCATAGGATAACCCTTTTCGGTTCCAGGTAGAACCCTGTGCGGAAAGAGTTCTACCTGGAACCCAAAAGAGTTCTACCTGGAACCAAAAGGGTTCTACATGGAACCAAAAAGGGTTCTCGTGTTGGGACAGCTAATGAATCCTTTTAGGTTCTAGATAGCACCTTTTTTCTAAGAGTGTATATATACAGTATATGACTCTGGACTGACTAATTCAGACAATCATAACATTATCACATTCACATGTATTCACAATCACATATTGTACACAAGATGCAGAAGACCCACATATAAAACATATGTAAGCATTCACAGCATCTCCATCACACATTTAGAGCACATATACTCAACAAATACCAAAGCAATCTTCCACAAAATCACATTGATAATACTCCTTCACACACAGCCGTACGTGTTAAGGATTGTGTTTGAGCAGCGTTGGGTTCTCCTCAGAATTGACCAGTGCCCCTTCCCTGTCCCTGGTTGACCTCAGTCTCCAATTAGGTGAACCATTGCTCAGGCTGACAGCAATTCCTGCCTCCAACTTATTCTCCAATGAGTTCATGACCCCCTCCTCTCTTCCCTGTCATCTCCCTTTCCCTTTCCTGCTCCCTCTCTCTCCCTCTCTCTCTCACTCCCTCTCTCACTCCCTCTCTCTCCTTCTCTCACTCCCTCTCTCACTCCTTCTCTCTCTCCCTCTCTCTCTCCCTCCATCTGTCACTCCCTCTCTCTCTCTCCCTTTGTCACTCCCTCTGTCTCTCCCTCTCTCTCTCCCTCTGTCACTCCTTCCCTCTCTCCCTCTCTCACTCCTTCCCTCTCTCCCTTCCATCCCTCACTAAATGATCAATTGAGAGGCAGAGATGAGGTGGTGGTGTGTGCAGAATAGTTAAACTGCTAGAGCAAGGATCACACACACTCTTGAGTCGTGCACCTAAGCACCCACACACACTCACTCACTCACTCACTCACTCACTCACTCACTCACTCACTCACTCACTCACTCACTCACTCACTCACTCACTCACTCACTCACTCACTCACTCACTCACTCACTCACTCACTCACTCACTCACTCACTCACTCACTCACTCACTCACTCTCACACACACACATTCACATACACCCTCACAGCTATAGCCCTACATAAATGCAGTTTTATTCACACACATATATGTGAATGTTGTTCAAGTCTTCATACCTCCCACTACATAGAAAGGGTGTTATCACAGGTGTTTCTCACACATCATTGCAGTCCAATGTGAGACATGGGTCTGCATTCTGAATACATTTAAATGTTAATTCTCCAATGTGCTCATCGTTTCCCGCCCGACATGACCCATTACCCATAGGTGCGTTGGCTAAATGCTGTTCACCGTATTAAAAGGTGCATAAAGGGCATTTACGTGCATTTACTTCTGCTAAATCTCTGAAGTATAAAGGACCAAACCTATGTGAAAAGATTGAAATAGTTCTTGCATCATGTTTCTGCTCTCACACCAATAGCTTCCTCCAGAGCTCCGTGTGGTATTATTACTGAGTGTTATAACCGACACCTGGAAGGGTTCACAATGTAAGTACAACCGTTAGATACAATGATCAATGAATGGAGGGATAGATGGTCAAATTATTCTCTAGCATTTATTCCAATTAATGCAGTATCTTATTGCGCTTTTTGTCATAATACGCTGTGACCCCTTCTCAAGTTCTAGCAGGATTTTGACCATGATTGGATGACATTGTCTGTCTTCATTCTAAATGTATGATGTATTTATTGTATATTATTTTTTATTTTATTTTTTTATCATAATTTTTTATTTTTGCCTATGTAGAGCTTTGAGATAAGACTGTAATGAAAAGCGCTATATAAATTAAATGTATTTTTATTTTATATTATTATTGTACTTTATTATTAGTACATCACTCACACATGCCTGTGTCTGTTTTCTTTACAGACTGTCAGAGACTGAAGCTTCCGCGGATTACCAAACCACAGGTGTGACTGGAGAGAGATTTCAGCCACTCTGATCAACACAGAGAGGGAGCTGTCTCTACTGACGTCAGAACAGGACGACCTAAAAGAAACTTTCACAAAAGTTTCAAGAACGCTACCCTCAAACAAGCAAGGCTGAAGATATCAAGTCTTTGAAGTGGACTGAGTATCATGTCTTGTGATTGGCCTCAGTTTGTTTTTAGAATATCAAGCCTAATGGTGGACACGGCCAGGGTTTAATGCTCCCAATGCTGTTAATTCAAGAACACATTTCTGTCTTCGTAGAAGATTAAAGTACTTGGTGGGATTCATTTTTGGTAAAGGAACTGAGGTATAGAATGGGGCTACAGGATCTTACCCAAGGCTAAACCCTGATATAGCAACCCACTTCTTATCTTTTTAGATCAGTCAAAAATATCTCCTAAATATATTCCATCCCATTCTGCCCAGCTTTGAGAGGGAAATGGACAAGATGTGGACTCAGCTGAGAATGTGGAGTCTCAGTTCCGATCTGGATATGGCTTTGAGATCAGACATTCCGGGAATCAACGCGAGGGCTCTACTGGGATAGAGCATACCCTGGTACTCACACAGCCAGCAGCATTTTCTCTGTGATTTTTTTCATGGGAAAATTCAAGCCCACACCAAGGCCTAAGGCAAGTGTACAGTAGGGCTGCCTGCAAGCGCGGTAGTCTGAATCCTCGAGGTGGACTGTTCTTTTCATCTACTGCACCAGGATCCACACGCACCAGGACCCACAAGCACTAGAGGAGACAGACCCACATGGTCCAGGACCCACACGCTGCAGGACCCACACGCTCCAGGACCCACACGCTGCAGGACCCACACGCTCCAGGACCCACACGCTGCAGGACCCACACGCTCCAGGACCCACACGCTGCAGGACC